>NC_041405.2:57932499-58232499 GCF_900747795.2 Erpetoichthys calabaricus | reverse complement strand
ATATCCCCTTGGGATTAATGAACTATCTATCTATCTATCTATCTATCTATCTATCTATCTATCTATCTATCTATCTATCTATCTATCTATCTATCTATCTATCTATCTATCTATCTATCTATCTATCTATCTATCTATCTATCTATCTATCTATCTATCTATCTATCTATCTATCTATCCCATTTCAGGTATTTTTTTGTGTAAGTTCTACTCTTTCCGAAATGCCATTGCCATTTAGATAACTTTCATCCATCGTACTTTTCCCATTTTGCAGGGCTGTACTGTGGGCTAGTCCCCATTGTCTCTCTGTGCTACTCCATCCACCATTTGTAAGCACTGCTGTTCAATGTCAGCAGTCTCTCACTCTGACATTTTGTCCTCTAGTTGAGCTCCACGTCACTTATGTCTGCTTCATGGGCTGCAGATCAATCTTTTCCGCCCAACGTCACAGTTGTAAAGCATTGTCCCATCACCTGCAAAATGAAAGTCCCTCAGCGGCTGCACTGCGTCAGTCACCATCAAATTACACTGCTTCCATTTACTTGGAGATGTAAAAACCTTGAAGCTGTTGCTGAATTAAATATCTCCTAAAAGCCAGGGCTATAAATCTCTTGTGCAGCTTAGCTTAGCCCACCGTATTAAGAATTTACTGCCATTGTTTGATTAGCTGCAAAGCAAATGACCTTGAAATCCTTCAGCTTTGACCTGGACTCCTTCCTATAACTTGTTGACTTTTGCGGTCCTTATTATCATCTGATTGACTGTCTGAATAGCATGTATGGTATTCACGCACTCTTTCTGGGGTGTATGGAAGCTCTTTAAAAAAAATTCATACAGTATGTCTCACTATTTGTTTCTTATTTAATTCGTTCACAGACAAAGCAACAAGGAGTCAGTCCACTGTGATCCTCACGCATGTCTCCAGTTCACATAAATGCGCTGACCTCTCCCTCAGTCCTGCTCCTCCATGACTTTGACAGGCTCTTAAGAGACAATGTTTCTGATCTGTGACAAACTTACTGTATACCTCATTGTTAAATGGCATGAGCATGACTGTGATGAACTAGCACCCCATCATGTGCCTGATCCTGCCAGCCCCCCATGACCATGAACCGGATTAATCAGGATTAAGACTATTATGTAAGGTTTAATTTATTTGTTTTTATTGTCTCACACACTCTTGATTTACATTGGGGTGGACATCACATTCCTTCTGCCTTCTCCACCTGCATTCTGGAGGATCAATGCTATACAGTCATACAACCCCATTCCCTCTCCAGCAGTTTTATTTATTTCTATTTTCATTTGATTTTTTTTTTTATCGCAACATCCTTAATTTCATCCGTCCTGCATTCCAGCTCTAGGTCGTTGAATCACTTGCTGTCTTTTTATTTTACTCTCACATTTTCCTCTTTTGCAAATCGCAATTGGATTTCAGATAATGAATAGATTTTTTTTTTTTTTTTTTTTTTTTTTACTGGCGCCCAGCTGTAAGGACAGGCTCCGTGCAATTTCAAAATATAATTAGTTGCCCTGAAAACAGAGGGATGGATTTCTCTCTTTCAGTTATTAACCTGCCCTTTAAATCCGCACACTGATCACTGGTGTCAGTTTCTTTAATTATACTTTACCCATCATTCTTTGTTTCTTTTTCTTGCATACTTATGATACTTCCTCTCTCATTTAAGGCAGTTTTTATTTTTTTCCTCCTATTCATTCCTTTTTTTAATATTTTATTTTCTAAATCCATAACATTATAGTGGCATTCTACTAATCAAATATATAATATCAGAATACCAATATAACCATTTAGTTCAAATTAAATATATTAAAACAAAGGAAAATAGAATTACAAAGGAAAAAAGGACTGAATAGTGTAAGCTGCACCTATTTGGGCAGTGTCGACAATAACCAAAATGCAAAAGATGGTAAAATAAGTCAGGTTTTAAATAACACTAAAGTCAAATCCAGAATAAGTATAGGCAGATATTTTCAGAAAACACCTCCAAAAATGTACAAGAAATTTATGTAAAATGCCAGTCATAACACTAAAGGACAGTGGGAGGTCGCCCCATCTCCCCATGCCCCATTTGGGGTTGGTCCCTTCCTTGTGATTGATGGCATTAAGTGGCTTTGGTAATTGGATGAATGTCACTGCTGTTGAAAGCACAGAGGCATGAAGGTTTGCACATTTATGCGATGGGAAGCACAATGGTGCAGTGCGTACCACTGCTGCCTCACAGAGTATGAATGCAGGCCCATGTGCTGCCCGAGTGGAGTTGGCATGTTCTGCCAATGCCAGTAGTTTTCCTTCCATATCCCACATATGGTAGGAGAATTAGAACATCTCACTTAGCCCGATGATGTTAAGTGTGGCACAGTTTGTGACTATGCCCACCAAAGAGTTGTCTCCTGACTAGGATTAAAATATGTTCTGGCCCCTTGCAACACTAAACCTCAGTTAAATGGGTTTTTTAGATGAATTAATGGATGGTTACTGTAATGAGCACCACAATGCTGAATTGCTTACCAATACTACATTATTCCACTCCCAGTCATTTTCTAGTCAAGTTGCACATGTTTTGCTCATACTTGATGGCTTTTCAAAGGATACAGCTCTCTGCTTTCTTTCCACAACATACTTTTAAATGAATTGACGAGTCTAAATTGACCCAGCATGGAGGAGAATGAACGTGTACTGCCTTACTGTGGACTGATGTTCTGTCCAGAGTTGCTTCCTTCTCTGCACCCAGTGCAATTCACTAATGGAAGGAGTGGATTCAGAAAGTGGTCGGAAGTTTTCAGTTTTTTAAGATAAAGACTTCTTAGTGATTTTACTCAGAGTACTGCACTTCACAACTATAAAACACATTTTTCAGTTTCATGATAGCCCATTTTACATTACATTACACTTTCAGGCAATGATTGTCTTAAAGCCTAATGTTAAAGAAAAGCACACAGCATGAGAGCATAATCTACGGGTGATGTACAATGAGATAGAAATACTCTGAGTGTGTGTGTGTGTGTGAAAGAAAGAGAAAGGAGTTTTATTCTATGGTCAAATCCTGCAATTCTGACAGTCAAGCAGTTGTCTAAAAACATTCATGGTAAAGTTTGCTTTAGCCTTGCTGAAGGGTGGTTGAGTCAACTGCTCAGTCAATGTGTGGCATGGTGGCCATGGAGTCTGACAAGAAATGACTGGTTGGCCAGTCATTGCAGGCAAGATAAAGACATTTTTACATTTGTGAATTTTCCTAAGCTCTATTGTTTTCATTTTCACCTGTCACCCTCAAAATCAAAAATTCATTTGTTCATTGCCTAGCCCTGCATTTTCAACACAGTGTTGTGGGGCGCTTCTGACAATCTCAGGAGATTTGGAAATACAGCAGGAAGAATCCTGAATGACATGCCACCGTCCAACAGAACCACACTTTCTCAAACAATCTGAACTCCCTAATGCCCATAATATTCATATCTATGAGTTTTGGGAGGTAAACAGTAAACAAGAGAGGAGTACACCCTGGGTGGGATGCACATACCTTTTAAAGAATTAGGTACCATATGCATGTGCATTCTCTGTGCCAAAATCAACACTTACAATAACACACTAATGCCGATGCCATGTCCATCTCATATTGTCCTCGTAGCGAAGTCTTCCTTCCTATAAGAGTTATGGTAGGCTTTCCTTATTAACAGTGAGGTATTCTTTGCAATATCGGATCATCCTGGTCCTTATCTATCACAGAGATGCTTGGCTATCCCATAACTAATTTCAACCAAAGAAAAGAAAATAGGAGGTCCAGGCGCCATGCTGGGAAAGGAAACCAACTGTGTCCTTGGACTCGTGGGTATGTCCTCTCCTTTGATTAGTTAAGGGAATTAACACTTTGAACACGAGGTATGAGTTAACTTGTATGTCACTGTGCCTGTCAAGGCATGATGTATAAGATTGTTTGTACTGCAGTTTACAGCCACTATGGACACAGACAGCATTGCTGCCATCTAGTGGATAACCATAGCATTTTTAATACTGTTTTTTTTTTTTGGTGGCAATAGCATGCAGAAAATAGTGTTATAAACACAGTCCGTAGTTACATTGTCGCAAGAAAAGTTTAAAGCTGCTGATGTTTTGACACAATTAGATTTGTTACAAGATGAATATTTTGATTTTAATGACAGTGATTGAGACAGTGACAATCAATTGAATGATGCCTGTAGGCTCTGGTACTGAGGTGGACTTGTTACAACTGCCAGGACAGCACTACATAGACATTTTGCTGCCCACTAAACGCAGTCATCAACTGCCAAATGTGTTGTGCACAACAAGTGTGGTGCCATGCTTAAAGGACTCTCATTCAAGTCACTCTTTAGTCATGCTGCTGCTGAAATTTACTGTTTCTTTACATTTTCCATTGGACTTAATTACATTGTCAGAGTTTTGACAGTTACCATTGATAACAAAACCATTGTTTTCAAATACATTTCTTTACATTTTTTACAAGTGTTAATTGAGTTTATTATTTATTACATATGCATAGACTTATAAGGCAGCATCCTGATAATAAAGGGTACAGCAGTCAATGTGCTAAACTACTTGCATTCTGAGCAAAGTAGGCTGTGTGGAGTCCTAATGCAGGTCTTCATCATTCTTACTAGCAACATTTCTTCATTTAAATGGTAAATTATATACTGGAGGACAAAAGTGGAAATGAACACAAAGGTTTGGGGAAATTGAGACAAACTATTGCCTTATGTGGCTAGAAGAGGAATCTTGACATCTTCTACAGCATATTCAGATGAGATATTGGGACATCTTAACTACAAACTAAGCACACATGCTTGGTTTCCCCTGATTTGTGAGGCTTCTTAATGTCATGTTTGCTATATTAAACCAGTCACTTTTCAAAAGTCATATATTCAAGCATTATTAGTTCATTAGTATTGTTATCCGAAAATATTTCTCATGAATTATATTATTTACAAATTTCAGGCAATTGTTTTCTCCTTGCTTGCTGGTTGTTCTATCCAGACCATCACCGCATTATTAAACTGTTAAATTTCTATTCACATATTCACAAGGCCATAAAAGTAATCACCATCTGCTCTTTGGCAGTTTATGTCCTCAATTGTGGTGAATGGCTACAACAGCTTTTTCACTGGCTCTGCTCAATGCTAGGGTTGCTAGTCCAAAGTGCTCTCTGGCAGCCTCTTGAGTGCAAAGGACAAGCAGTCATTTCAGCTTTAAGACTACTCTTCCTACATTGGTGGCAGCACACAGAGCCATACTGCTGCCATCTTCTGGACTGGAAGAATTCCACTTCTTTTCTGACAGCCAACAAAGGCTTCTCTTTCCCAGTCTTTTTTGCATCCAGGGCATGTTATTGAGCTGCTGTCACCTGGCAGATCCTAATACGCAGAGGTGCATATCATTGTGGATCTTCCTTGTACCACACATAAAATTCAGTCATTTTATATTTGTATGTGCATCTTTGTAGAGCAGGATTTGCTATAACTACAGGTGATTTAATTCTTATATGGTATTAAATATGACCAGAGGTTTGTACTTTAAGCGAATACATTACAGATATAGAACTAAGCAACTATGGCTGCATAAACTGATTTGTACAACTGTCATCACGTCATAGTTTGGCTGGTGCACATGCAGGGAGGATAACAGATCATTTTAAAGAGAAAGCAGTGGAGATTGTTACTTCAAAATACTCCTTTTTACTACTTTAACTAAAAGTAAGAGTTTCCTGCTATTGACTACCTCCATTAAAAGCACTGCCATTCATCTTTCCACTTATCTTTTGGACCTGGTTATGATCCAGTGTTATTAGGTTAGGTAGTCTGTGCCAATGCATACATGCCAATTAATACAACCTGTCATGTCTTTGGGGTGTAGAATCAAACAAGAGTTACCTGGGCAAATGCCACAGAGACAGTCACCAAGTCAGGATTTCAGTCTGAACAATGTGCAACCATGGAACCCATTTTATTTGTAGGCTGTATACAGCATTATAAAACAGAGCCCCCTGTGTTCTTTCTAAGGGGAATGTTTTAACAATGCATTTGACTTCCATCTATCTAACAGCCTTTAAAATTTAAAGACTCCATGATATTTTACTCCGGGTAATCTCAGTTTCCTTCCATAGTCCAAAGACATGCAGGTTAGGTGGATTGGCAGTGCTAAAACTGGCCCTAGCATATATGTGTGTATGTGTGTGTGTTCACTCTGAGATTTAACACCGCCCTGTCCAGGGATTGCTCCTGCCTTGTGCCCCGTGCTTACTGGGATGAGTGCCTACCTCCCCACAGACATACTCAGGATTAAGCAGGTTTGGAAGATGGAAAGATGTATGCATGGATGGATGGATGGATTCCATGATGTTTCTGCCTGAACTTGCTTTGCTCAAACTGTACAGTTTTTCAATCTCTCAGTCATTTCTTATACTGTAGTGTTGACCCCACAGTTCTCTAATACGTCCAATTTCATGGTTTCCGATCCCAATTCCAAGCGACGCCTTTGGCTACAGAGTTTGATTCCAACCAGTTTCTCAATCAGTTAACCTTTTTACCTCAAAGTGATTTCATTGTTTATTTTGCTGGTATTTTTTCCCTTGTCTTATTTTGATTTTATTTTGAGACAGCGAGTGACATCATCCATTCTGCTGTTGCTAAGTTACAAATGCAGCACCCTGAGGCGCTTGTGCTAATCGCTGAAGACTTTAACCATGTGACGCTGGACAAAACATTACCTGCCTTCTCCCAGTATGTGGACTGTAACACCCGGGGAAATAAGACTATTGATTTACTGTATGCAAACGTTAAAGACGCATACAGCGTCACCCCGCTGCCTGCGCTTGGTAAAGCAGATCATAACCTGGTTCTGCTTCAGCCTCACTACAAACCAAAGTGAGGGTCCTACCTGCAACCACACGATCATTCAGGAAGTGGACCCCGGAGGCAGAGAAGGCTCTGAGAGAATGTTTTGGAACTACAGACTGGGATATCCTGCAGGGATCACATAGTGAGAACATTGAGGAAGTTGTTGACTGCACTACTGACTATATCAACTTCTGTATGGACATTGTAGTTCCAGTAAGAACTGTACGCTGCTATGCTAACAACAAGCCATGGATTACAAGTGACATCAAGGGCCTTTTGAACCAGAAGAAAAGGGCTTTCAAAGGCGGTGATCAGCATGAGCTCAAGCGCGTGCAGAAGGAACTGTGAGTCCAGCTCAGGGCGGTGAAGGAGCAGTACAGGAGAAAGCTGGAGCAGAAGTTGCAGAATAACAGCATGAAGGAAGTGACTCTTCAATTCCACCCTGGGGGGTAAACATTAACATTATACAAAGATATTGTCTGTTTTTTTCCTGCATTATTATCAATCTTTAATTTAATATTGTTTTTTGTATCAGTAAGGTGCTGCTGGAGTATGTGAATTTCCCCTTGGGATTAATAAAGTATCTATCTATCTATCTATCTATCTATCTATCTATCTATCTATCTATCTATCTATCTATCTATCTATCTATCTATCTATCTATCTATCTATCTATCTATCTATCTATCTATCTATCTATCTATTTGGAAATGAGCTGCAGTGTGAGATGCACGAGGCTTTGGAAAACATCTTGCATCACCCCAGTCCCAAAGGTATCACATCCTAGTGAGCTGAATGACTTCCGGCCTGTTGCTCTGACGTCACATGTGATGAAGACCATGGAGAGGCTGCTGCTTCACCACCTGAGGCCACAGGTTCAACACACCCTCGACCCTTTGCAGTTCACATATCAGGAGAAGGTGGGAGCGGAGGATGCCATCATCTATATGCTACACCGATCCCTCTCCCACTTGGACAGAGGCAGTGGTGCTGTAAGAATTATGTTTCTAGACTTCTCTTCTTCAACACAATCCAACCTCTCCTCCTTAGGGACAAGCTGACAGAGAGTGGAGTAGATTCATACCTGGTGGCATGGATCGTGGGCTATCTTAAAGACAGACCTCAGTATGTGTGTCTCGGGAACTGCACGTCTGACATTGTGGTCAGCAACACAGGAGCGCCACAGGGGACTGTACTTTCTCCGGTCCTGTTCAGCCTATATACATCGGACTTCCAATACAACTCGGAGTCCTGCCACATGCAAAAGTTCGCTGACGACACTGCTATCGTGGGCTGCATCAGGAGTGGGCAGGAGGAGGAGTATAGGGACCTAATCAAGGACTTTGTTAAATTGTGCGAGTCAAACCACCTACACCTGAACACCAGCAAAACCAAGGAGCTGGTGGTGGATTTTAGAAAGCCCAGACCCCTCATGGACCCCGTGATCATCAGAGGTGACTATGTGCAGAGGGTGCAGACCTATAAATACCTGGGAGTGCAGCTGGATGATAAATTGGACTGGACTGCCAATACTGATGCTCTGTGTAAGAAAGGACAGAGCCGGTTATACTTCCTTAGAAGGCTGGCATCCTTCAACATCTGCAATAAGATGCTGCAGATGTTCTATCAGACGGTTGTGGTGAGCGCCCTCTTCTACGCGGTGGTGTGCTGGGGAGGCAGCATTAAGAAGAAGGATGCCTCACGCCTGGAAAAAATGGTGAGGAAGGCAGGCTCTATTGTTGGTATGGAGCTGGACAGCTTGACATCTGTGGCAGAGCGACAGGCGCTCAGCAGGCTCCTATCAATTATGGAAAATCCACTGCATCCACTAAACAGTGTCATCTCCAGACAGAGGAACAGCTTCACCGACAGACTGCTGTCAATGTCCTGCTCCACTGACAGACTGAGAAGATTGTTCCTCCCCCAAACTATGCGACTCTTCAATTCCACCCAGGGGGTAAACGTTAACAATATTCAAAGTTAGTGTCTGTTTTTACCTGCATTTTTATTACTCTTTAATTTAATATTGTTTTTTGTATCAGTATGCTGCTGCTGGAGTATGTGAATTTCCCCTTGGGATTAATAAAGTATCTATCTATCTATCTATCTATCTATCTATCTATCTATCTATCTATCTATCTATCTATCTATCTATCTATCTATCTATCTATCTATCTATCTATCTATCTATCTATCTATCTATCTATCTATCTATCTACTTTCATAAGAATTTTAGGAACATTTGTATATTTGTCTTAGTTTTACGTTCTTGACTCTCTTTTGATATTTTCTTACTTCTTTCTCTTTCGGCTGCTCCTGTTAGGGGTCGCCACAGCGGTTCGTCTGTTTTTTGACTAATCTACCTTCTGTAGAGTTTTCTTATCCAATTATATCCAAATAATGACAATTAATAAGAACTGGAGTAGAAATCAAAGGAAACAACACAAAATGATGAAAGACTGCAGCTACTTGAGTATCAGACCCACTAGCGAGGTCATTAGAAACTAACAGCTTAAATAAAGAGAACAGGTGAAAAACCATAATGAAAATCATAATGATGATGATGAAAATCCTAAAAAGTAAGATAAAAATATACAGTACTGTGCAAAAGTTTTTGGCAGGTGTGAAAAAATGCTGTAAACAAAGAATGCTTTCAGAAATATAAATAATGATTGTTTATTGTTATCAATTTACAAAATGCAAAGTGAGCGAACAAAAGAAAAATCAAAATCAAATCAATATTTGGTGTTACTACCTTTTGCCTTCAAACCAGAATCAATTCTTATAGGTACACTTGCACAAAGTCAGGGATTTTGTAGGATTATAGTCAGGTGTATGATCAACCAATTATACCATACCGGTGCTAATGATCATCAATGTCACATGTAGGTTGAAACACAGTCATTAACTGAAGCAGAAACAGCTGTGTAGGAGGCTTAAAACTGGGTGAGGAACAGCCACACTGCTACCAAGGTGAGGTTGTGGAAGACAGTTTCATGTCATGGCAAGATTGAGCACAGCAACAAGACACAAGGTAGTTATACTGCATCAGCAAGGTCTCTCCCAGACAAAGATTTCAAAGCAGACTGGGGTTTCAAGATGTGCTGTTCAAGCTCTTTTGAAGAAGCACAAAGAAATGGCCACGTTGAGGATCGTAGACGCAGTGGTCAGCCAAGGAAACTTAGTACAGCAGATGAAAGACACATCAAGCTTATTACCCTTCGAAATTGGAAGATGTCCAGCAGTGCCATCAGCGCAGAACTGTCAGAAACCAGTGGGACCCAGGTACACCCATCTACTGTCCGGAGAAGTCTGGCCAGAAGTGGTCTTCATGGAAGAGTTGCAGCCAAAAAGCAATACCTCCGACGTGGAAACAAGGCCAAGCGACTCAAGTATGCACGAAAACATAGGAACTGGGGTGCAGAAAAATGGCAGCAGGTGCTCTGGACTGATGAGTCAAAACTTGAAATATTTGGCTGTAGCAGAAGGCAGTTTGTTCATCAAAGGGCTGGAGAGCGGTACCATAATGAGTGTCTGCAAGCAACAGTGAAGCATGGTGGAGGTTCCTTGAACGTTTGGGGCTGCATTTCTGCAAATGGAGTTGGAGATCTGGTCAGGATTAATGGTGTTCTCAATGCTGAGAAATACAGGCAGATACTTATCCATCATGCAATACCATCAGGGAGGCGTATGATTGGCCCCAAATTTATTCTGCAGCAGGACAACGACCCCAAACATATAGCCAAAGTCATTAAGAACTATCTTCAGCGTAAAGAAGAACAAGAAGTCCTGGAAATGATGGTATGGTCCCCACAGAGCCCTGATCTCAACATCATCGAGTGTGTCTGGGATTACATGAAGAGACAGAAGGATGTGAGGAAGCCTACATCTACAGAAGATCTGTGGTTAGTTCTCCAAGATGTTTGGAACAACCACCAGCCGAGTTCCTTCAACAACTGTGTGCAAGTGTACTAGAAGAATTGATGCTGTTTTGAAGGCAAAGGGTGGTCACACCAAATATTGATTTGATTTAGATTTCTCTCTTGTTCATTCACAGCATTTTGTTGATTGATGAAAATAAATGATTAACACTTCCATTTTTTAAAGCATTCTTTGTTTACAGCATTTTTTCACACTTGCCTAAAACTTTTGCACAGTACTGTATATATAAACTAAGATTTAAAAAATATAAAATCTATATATAACACACAAGAATGCTTACTGCATTCTAATAAAATTGATCCTTTCGTAATTCTGGGTCATTTGCCACAGTGTCTGCTGCACTCATCATCAGCTGTCATCATTAAGATACAATGAAAGGAGCAAGCGCCACAGGAAGAAGCTGAAGTAACAGGAAAATGAACTTAAGAACTTAAAACAATGGCAAACATATCAGTACAGCATTTTTTCTAAATGTAATAAAAGAAAATAAGAAAGAAAAAAAGACTAGCTAATCCACCTTATTAAAAGGACAAATGTGTGTGTATGTGTGTGTGTGTGTGTGTGTGTGTGTGTGTCTGTCTGTCTATCCAGGGCTATATCTTTATTATATGCCATTTGGTATGGGATTCATAAAAGCTGCGATAATGTTGGTGATGCACCATCTGTTGGAATGAAAAATGGAATTCATTTTATTACTACAAATGTCTGTGATGTGCCATCTACTGAAATGAAAAATACAAAGCATTTTATCACTATTTCAACAAAAAAATATATTCCAATAGATGATGTGCTGCAAATGTTAATGCTGAATACACTGAAGTCTACATTGATATTTAAATTTCAATCCGTCTTAGACAGGTAGCACAGCTAGTTAAAGAATAAGATCAGTTAGAGGTAAATGGTGAGTCACACTAAGGCTTTATTAAGCGTTAGTGGTGTAACTATTTCACAGATGTTTTCATTTTGTTTCAATAGTTATATGGGGCGCTTGACTTGAAATTTGAAGTTGGTGCCAATGAGAGCTCAGGAAACAGCAGGATACATGCATCAGAGACAGTGCTGGGGGATTCATGCAACACTATGTGAATCATCCAGTGAAGGAAATGGCAGGGTGCATGCAACCGAGGCACTGCAGGGGAACTTGTGGAGCGTTATGTGTGTCATTCGAGGATCTGAGCTGCGATAAAATGAATACAACTTAGTGAAGCTGCTTCCAGTGGGGCCTGATAAAGAGGAGACATTACTTATCGGAGAGGAATGGAGGTTGGAGTATCTGCGGCCATACATGTATGTGGTAGTGTGGGTTATGCATTTAAAAGGTTCCTTCCAGATTACGGCATATAGTAAAAAATTTGTGAAGGCGTGTTTGGAAATTGGAAGGGACTGGATAAATCATCCAACAGAATTAGACATATATAATGGGAAGTTGGATGTCATCTTCATTCATGTCAGCATTGAGCCTGTTTTTAGTGGAGTGTGCACCATGGTACTCCTGAGGTGCCTGAATAAAGATAAGAGGAGTAATACTTTCCTGTTTAATTATTCTCTAATGCATTGAGAAGCAGGGTTAGTGCATTGAGGTGGAACTTTCGATTAGTTTGAGTTATTTATTTATTTTTTTTAGGAAGTCATTCGTTCCCTTTGAGCAACCTAAAAAATGGAGAAGGGACAAAAACTGAAATCATTATTCCAGATATTTTTGTCTGCTTTGGGATTTTTATCTTTAAAGCATCATATTAATTCAAGCACATCAGGACAGTGGTTTGATGGATTTGCTAGAGTGATATTTCACTGAACTCACTTAAATTTTTGATATATTTTATACTTTGATATGATTTGTTTTTAATTAAGAGCTGCCTATTTTTGTACCGTCTTGTCTGTGTCTCACCCTGCTTTATTCTCAGTGTGACTACTAGATGCCCCATGGTTAGGCCATTGTAAGGTATGTGGTGGGTGAGGAGTATCACAAGATAAAATGGCTCACTGATTGTGAAGCTGACTGGAATGAAAACCTCCAGCCAGAACTGAGTTTGGAAACCACTGGCCTAGTTGATCTTCTTTGGAATTTATGGTAGCAATGTTATGCAAATTATAGGCCAGTTATGTGAACTGACATCACAGTTAAATTAATGGAAATAGTTATAAAAACAACTATTTGTACAGACAACGCTGACTTGGACAGGGCAGGTCTTGTTTCATGGATTAAACATTTAATACTCCTCTTTAACCTAACTGTACTAGATAAGTTACAAGAACATTTTGTATATAACCTTTAATTTATTCAGCACCTTTCCATAGTGAACATCATCCCATCAGGTATAACTATTTATATTCATTTCCCAATTGTAGAACAGGCAATTTGAGTGACTTGCTCAGGGTTTAAAGTCATAAATCTCAACCATCAGATCATACTGCCTGTAATCAAAACCTTTATCCACTGCAACCTACTTTACAACACCAGTAGATTTTAAAATATTATTTAGAATGATCTTATAAAAAGCTTCTGACAAGATATCCCATGAGAGGCAAAACATCAAGGATTCAAGGAACATTGTGCAAGAGAATGCTGAATTGACTTTAGTATAAAAAAAGTGAGATACTCTGCAAGAATTTTTTTTTTGAAATACAAGGTGACAGAATTGTGGTCCTGTGTTCCTTTAAGTTAAAGGACCACTGCTCTGATCCTTTAATTTAAATATAGCAAATAATCTAGTTAACTTAGAACTTTAATTTTATTAATAAGTTGCAATCTGACATTAAAATAGTTTATGTTATGGTTTAGGGATGGTATATGATAAAATGTACCTAATATTACAAACAGCATCATTTTCTTATCCCTGATTAACTCCCTGTAGAACTTTGTGCACGGCAGGAACCAGAAGTATGTGGTGCCCACTCTCACACACTCCCCCCCCCCCCCCACCCCCCCAACATTCACAAAAAACAATTTAGAATCACATGTCAAACTGACACTCCCATTTGGAGATATGGGGGGGAAATCCATGCAGACATGAGAACGATATGCAGAGTTCCAGGTTAGGGTAAGGTTTAGGTATATTCACAAGGGGTGTCTCTTGGAACTCAGTCCGTAGATATGCCCTTTGTCTCCACTCACACTCTATAGCACTCTCCACCCTGTATTTACTTTCACCTCTTGGCTTCTTTCCACTCACCCCTTTTTCTTTTTATAACATTCTGACAACAAGTTATTGTAACTTGGAATGTTGGCCTACCTGTTGGTCTAGAAATTACATCCTTTTTGTTATTTGGTACCAAACATCTGACCCAAACTATGATGTCATGGGTCTCCCAACCATCTTTTCTAATATTGTTGTACCAATGTCTTTAATTTCAATCACTTGTTGTCCATAGGCTCTGGGATGCTTTATATTATAAGTATTTTATTTTTTTGTTAGGGAGTCTCAACTTTAGTGATTTTTGTTATAAACTGTTTTCTTTATCCAATTCTTCCATTTAATATTTAAAATTGTTTGTATTAATCTTTTTTTTTTAATTTTAGGGAGTCTCAGACTGGGCAGCATGGTGGCGCAGTGGTAGCGCTGTTGCCTCGCAGTAAGGAAACCTGGGTTCGCTTCCCGGGTCCTCCCTGTGTGGAGTTTGCATGTTCTCCCCGTGTCTGCGTGGGTTTCCTCCGGGTGCTCCGGTTTCCTCCCACAGTCCAAAGACATGCAGGAGGTGCATTGGTGATTCTAAATTGTCCCTAGTGTGTGTGCGCGCCCTGTGGTGGGCTGACGCCCTGCCCGGGGTTTGTTTCCTGCCTTGAGCCCTGTGTTGGCTGGGATTGGCTCCAGCAGACCCCCGTGACCCTGTATTTAGGATATAGCGGGTTGGATAATGGATGGATAGAGTCTCAGACTCAACAAATTTTTGCCCAACTCTTTTATTATATTAATGAATATTTTGAAGAATCTCTAATTTTAAATTATTGTTCATGTACTTAGGATATTGGTTAGGGGTTAGAGTTAGTGTCCTCATAGGTTGTGACCCACAGGTGATTGGAAGTGATGAGTTAATAGTTGCTTCCGTATCAAATTTAAGGACTTCCCTTCCTTTGATTTAAATTTTGATTTATTAACCCCAAGGGGAAATTGTCTTTTCGCATCACCTTTGGGGGTCAGAGCACAGGGTCAGACATTGTACAGCATCCCTTGATCAATTTTCAGGTTAAGGGCCTTGCCCAAGGGCCTAATGAAGTAGGATCCCTTCTGGCAGTAATGGGATTTGAACCAGCACATTTCTCATTTGTTTTTCTGACCTTTTCGCTATATTTTTTGGCTATGATTTGGGTCTCACATCTTGGCTTGATGATCATGTCTAATGATCTCCAGGTTTTAATCCTTTACTACCTAACATCTATCTCCTGGTGTTCACTACACTTACTTGTCAGCTTGCTCACATAACCATTTTTTTGCTTAGAATTGCCTGTTTGGCAACTCCATAGTGCCTCTGTTTGCTCTTTTGCGTCTTTGCTTGTATTTGCTATTTTTTGTAAATAAAACCTTGCTTTATAAAGATTCCTTGTTTGCCATGTTTATACATACTGAAGGTTGATGACTGTTCCTCCTCTTGTGGGAATTGTTTTGCTTTGGGACTATTACAGTTGTTTTTGCCAGTTCCCTATTTCTGGGCCTGCACAGGCTGAAGCCAGCTGGTAGCTTTAAGGTACTAACCAAAGTCAAGGCTGCACCTGCTGGACAGACCAGGTAGTTTTTTTTATAACCTGCATTATGTAAATGGAAAGATGGGTTATGACAGCTTGACAAGGAAGAACAAGGAGCCACTTACACTTGAGGTTACTCTTTAAAGAAATGTTTTACCTCTCAATTTGTGATATGGGTAATTTTATGCTATTAAAAGACAATGGGCCCCAGTTACAGTTCCATCAGTTAATCGGATGTATAAGAAGTGCTATGTAACTAAGTACTTTTCTATAAATGATATTACTTTTTACCAAAGACTAATTTTATTGGCAGGCAGTGTGGTACTGTCGTTAAGACTTTGGACCTAGGACTTCAATTGCTGAGGTTGGGGGTTCAAACCTTGCAACTGACTCTGTGTGACAATGAACACATCACTTCACCTGCCTCAGCTCCAATTGGAAAAACAAATGAAATGTAACCAATAGAATCTCAAATGTTGTAATTTGCCTTGGCTGTCATTCAAATAAGAATATATTATTAAACATTCCTACATGTTCAATTTCTTAATGATGTGGATTTTGTTGATAGTCACTGCAAACATAGTTTTATAGGGATGTGTATTCTCTTGAACTGAAATGGGTTATCAGTAGGAATAACATAAAATTTCAGTATATGTTATTAACTTTCTTAGATGTTTATGATTTTCAGTCATTTACATCGTTCTGTTAAGTGTTTCTCTTCACGTGTTTTATCACTTGTGTATTTCTTTTCACGTGTTTTATTAGTTGTACATTTAAGCTTGTATTTTTTGCCATAGCCAAATGCAGAGAATAAAGTTCTAACACACCATGTTTTACATTAACTTATGACATGTACAGGTTGCATATCTAGGCAGCCCATGTAATGAATTGATTTTTTTTTACTTTTGGGGTTATTTTCTCTATGCTTGAAGTAGAAGAAAACAACTTCCAGTATTATGCTTTGCAGGCTTCTTAAACAATTAAGGGTTCCTGTTTAAAGTCCACAGATGCAAATATATAGGTAAAGAAATTTGGGGAGCAGAGGGGAGTGGAGTTGGGCACCCCCATTCAAAGTAATGTGCATGTAAATGTAAATAATTTTGGGGGCCTTTCAGAGTATGTAGATGTGAATGTTTATTACAATTGATTAGCTCATGGGGGGGGAACCATTAAGTTTAAACTTATGACATTTGTCCCCACTGTGTGGATAGCGCTTTGAGTACTGAGAAAAGCGCTATATAAATGTAATGAATTATTATTATTATTATTGTCTTGGATCAAAGGATGCCACTTCTGCCTCTTGTTTTTTGTTTCTAGCGAAGCAAAACAAAAGCTTGCAGCCACAGCATCTAGCACCAACACTTGAGCTTTATAGCGCTCACTAATAATTGAGCTTTGCATTTTTGTTGTGCTTCACTGAACTATCTCTTTTCCATTTTTTTTTCTTTTATTGAATTTATTAAAAGAATGTAACGTTCCATACAATCAAGTCAAACTTAGCAAAACTAAATTCAATTCAACCCCCACCCATGAGAAAAAGGGGAAGACCAACAGCCAGAGTAAAATTTTGAGAATAGTAAATTGGGAAAGAAGTCCTTCTGTCCAATATAAATGCTTATGCTAAAATGTTATTGGTCTTAAAAAATTTTTGAACAGATCCTTTAAGTGAGAATTTGATTTTTTCCACTTTCAAATAGTATAGAACATCAATTACCTACTGAGTTAAAAGAGGTGGGCAAGGATTCTTCCAGTTGAGCAAGATAAGTCTACGTGCTAATATTGAAGTAAAGGCAATTACAGTTTGTTTGTCCTTCTCCACTTTAATCCCATCTGGGAGTATACCAAACAGAACTGTTAATGGGTTAGGAGGGATTGTGACACCAAGGCTGTCTGATAGGCATTTAAAAATTTTGGTCCAGAATGATGTTAAGTTGCTGCACGCCCAAAACATGTGGCTCAGTGAGGCTGGGGCACAATTGCAATGTTCACAGGTTGGATCTTGCCCTGAAATCACTTTGGACAGTTTTAAACGAAATAGATGTGCTTGATAAAAGATTTTAAATTGAATAATTGACTGCCTGCGGTGGGTTGGCACCCTGCCCAGGATTGGTTCCCTGCCTTGTGCCCTGTGTTGGCTGGGATTGGCTCCAGCAGACCCCCGTGACCCTGTGTTCGGATTCAGCGGGTTGGAAAATGGATGGATGGGTAATTGAATGCTTTGTGCATATGGAGATGGATTGAATTCTGTGAATGGCTGCCTTCCACTTCTTTTCTGAAATGCTGAGTGAGAGATACATTTCCCACTGTACTCTGGGATCCTTAAAAGGAATAAACTTTAAAATGGTTTTATACATTATAGAAATGTCTGAGTCTTCAAGACTGATCAATATTTCTTCTGGAATAGAAGTAGGTAGGAGGTGAGGAAAATTGGACAGAATTCTTTTAGCAATAGTGAAAAAATTATGTTGATGGGAAGGTAAATTTGGAATGTAATTGTTCATAGGATGCAAAGATGTTATTTACATACAAATCTCTAAATGATTTAATCCCATACTTTTTCCAAACATTAAAAACTGTAAGTTTGAGAGGGTGGAACAGGTGGTTATCATGTAGGGGTGCCACAGATAAAATATTGTCTAACTGGAACAGCTTCCTACATTGGTTTCATATTCTGAGTGAATGACAGACAACTGGGTTGTTAGTATACAGTAATCCCTCGCTATATCGCGCTTCGCCTTTCGTGGCTTCACTCCATCGCGGATTTTATATGTAAGCATATTTAAATATATATCGCGGATTTTTCACTGTTTCGCGGGTTTCATCTTTCATCTTAAAATCGTTTAATTTACTAGTTTCTCAAATCCCATCGTAACTAAAGTAGCACGTTAAATGCTTTGTTTTGTATTTAATCTTATATGTGCTCTATGTGTCTGAATCACTACGTGCTCTTCCTCCGACAGGACACAGAATCCATTACATTTGTGATATTACAGCTCTCTGAATAATTAAAATACTGAGAAGTATACGTGATATCATTTTCATGATGATATGAGTTAAAGCATGTTATTAGTCTGCCTGCTGCTATAAGAGATGCCCCTTCGGTCTCAGCTTTTAAATCCCAGCTGAAGACTCACTACTTCAGTTTAGCATATCCTGACTAGAGCTGCTAATTAACTGTACAGACTGCATTTCTGTTGTCAGTCATTAGAACTAAAACATAAGTAACATGATAGTTAGAATTGGATACTAACCCTCACCTATTCTGTTTTTCTTCTCGGTACTCAAATGTGGCACTTGGTGCCACGGCCCACCTGCCAGGTTGTTTTGCCTGCCTAAGGTAAAGTCATCCCTGATGGAGGATCGCAGGAATCGTGAGAAAGAGGGGTCCTTTCATCGGATTGGCTGGCCCAACACTGTTTCAGTCGTGGAATGGCCAAATGGGGGAGGCAGCTTGATGGATGAGGTCTCCAGGAGTCTAAAATTATCCAAATCTTATTATGTGATATCATCTACTGTTAAACTCTGCTCCGTACTTCTAAAAAAAATTTTTTTTTAATTTTTTATTGAGGATTTGTTCTGTTCTGTGTATTGTATTGTATTGACCCCCTTCTTTTGACATCCACTGCACGCCCAACCTAGCTGGAAAGGGGTCTCTCTTTGAACTGCCTTTCCCAAGGTTTCTTCCATTTTTCCCTACTAGGTTTTTTTGGGAGTTTTTCCTTGTCTTCTTAGAGAGTCAAGGCTGGGGGGCTGTCAAGAGGCAGGGCTTGTTAAAGCCCATTGCGGCACTTCCTGTGTGATTTTGGGCTATACAAAAATAAACTGTATTTTTTTTATAAACTGTATTAAACATTGGAACACGGTGGCGCAGTGATTGTTCATGTCTTATGCAAGATGCTTGCTGTGCCATGCACGACCTTCGATGAAATGCTTTATTACAGAAGTACTGTCTTTTTCAAACGTACTAACCCCCAATTCCTGTCCTTACTTTTCTTTCTCCAAATACCCAATCGCCACACAATCAGCTTTTGTAATAGACATTAAGCCATCTGTAAGCTTAGAACGCCAATTCTTTAAAACTTTTAAGGAACATCGAAATATCTTCGTAATGTTTAATTATTCTATCCATCTATCCTTCCAGTGTCATGCCAGCCACAGCATGAATACAGCGCGAGGCAGGAACAATCCGTGAACGAAGCTTCTCGCTAGTGCTGCAGCACCGTGTAGTTAAAGTTAAAGTTTTATCTGTATAATATATTTTTCTGCATTTCATCTTAAAAATGATTTTTCATCATATGTAAATACGCGCTTTATAAAGTGGCTCAGGTTGTGTAATATTATAACTGTATCATAAGTACAATTACCTCACGGTAACTTGCAAGTACAAACAGTTCTACAAGGAGCACTTGATGGATTGATTGAGTGCGTGTATAGTTCTTGGGATGAAACTGTTTGTGAACCGCAAGGTCCGAACAGGAAAGGCTCTGAAGCGTTGGTCGGGTGAGAGCAGTTCAAATAGTGAATGGCTGAGGCAGCGCGTGCTTGATGCTGTATACCGATAATTCTCCGATCACTGTAGATCTGTGATTCACACTCAGATACAGTGATATAAATACTCCGAGTGGTGCAGTGGGAGTAATATGGAAAAAGATGATCCGCTGTGGCAACCCCTAACGGGAGCAGCTGACTGAAGAAGAAGAAGGTTCAGTGAGAGTAACACCGCTAAAGCAGTTATGGTATTTAGAATAGTTTGACCATTCTGTGGACCATTATATTGTTACAGGTTAATTACAATCAGATGCATTAAACTAATAAACAATATGCGGTTAATTTCAGTGTATTTATAAAGCTGCATCAAGGACGTGGATCTAAAAAAGAAAGGGAAACCACACAGGAACAGTAGCACTGCTTTGACGCTGGGTGCCGCCAGTCTGCAAAACCAAGCAGAGAACTTGCGTACAACAGGGTATGAGCTACCGCGGAAATGTGCATGTCTTTATGCCAAGTTTAGGTTTTATACATCACGATTTGAACGTGGAAACTTTCTTATGCAACATTTCTGTGCATACGCACCATTTATACATGAGGCCTCTGGTGCATTCCAACTCTGACGTGAGTTTACAGCGTTGAGTAATTCTGATAGTGTCTGAGGTTTACCCAATTTCACTGCACTGAGAGTATCTAGCTGTGGTGTCCATAATGTATCAAAAAAGTATTTAGATTGTGTCTTGGATTCTTTAAACTGTGTAGAATATAAGGATTTATAGTAGTCTTTAAATGTGAACATTATATTTCTATGGTCAATGATTTTATCTCCATCTGTGTTGGTGATTACTGATAGTGCATTGCAAACTTCCTGCTTGTGGATTTGTTGAGCTAAGATTTTATTAGCCTTCTCCCCGTGTTCATAGTAATGATGTTGCAATATAAAAATGAGTTGTTCCGTTTCTTTTGTTGTCAAGAGGTTGAGTTATGATTGCAAAGTCTGTCTTTTCCTAAAAAGTGCCTCATTTGGAGACCTGCCATTGTTCTTTGATCGATTCAGGTAATTTCACTGATTAATTCTGAGGCCTTCTTGGTTTCCAATTTATTTTTGTGGGAGTGATATAAGATAATCTGTCCTCTTAAACATGCCTTCAGAGTTTCCCAGAATATTCCTGCAGAAACTTCTAAGGATACATTTATCTCTAAAAAAGAATCAATTTTCTTGGATATAAATTCTGTACAGTTCTTGTCGGCTAATAACAGGAGGTTAAGACTCCACTAGTGAGATGAGTATGTGGGGTATAATGATTTGAGCTCTATGACCAGAGCATCATGGTCAGAGATAACAATAACGTCATACTTGCAAGATTTTATCACGGGCAAGAAATAGTTATCTATAAAGAAATAATCAGTTCTTGAGTAGCAATGATGTACTGGTGAGAAGAAGGAATATGTTGGATTTTAAATCTCCATGGGTGTGATAAGTTATGATCAATTAAAAACTGTATGATTATTTTTGCAGTATTAGATGTTTTGCCCCTGTAGTTGAAGACCTATCTATGTCTGAATTTAAAGCACAATTAAAGTCTCTGGCCATTATACTTTTATGAGTATTCAAGTTAATATGTTTTGGATGAAATCTCTATCATCCACATTGGGTGCATAGATATTTATCAAAATCACTTTACAATTAAATAAATTACCCATCACCATCACATATCACCCTTCAGGATCAGATACTACATCTGATACTGCCGATGAAATTGTTCTATGTATTCAGATTCCTACACCTCAAGTTTTCTTTGTATAGCTGGAGTGGAAATATTTGGCCAGTCCAGTCTCTTGAGCAATGTTCCCTCTAAGGAGTAGCATATAGTGAGCAAAAAATATTGTTTATGAGCGACATTTTGTTTAAGCCAAAAATTTATGAGCACCAACTCCAACGGTCGGAGTGAGCGATCGTGTGATAAGTACGAGCGACGCCGTCGGAATGAGCAATCGTGCGGGAAGTATGAGCGACGCTCTGAATTCGTGTGAGCGATCGCTCACGCGCTCAGCTTAGAGGGAACATTGCTCTTGAGTGAGTTTCCTGTAAAAATAATCTCTCTTTTCCATTTAACACCTCACTTTACATGAAGGAACATGAATACATCTGTTTTTTCTGTCCAGGACGGTGCCTCTTCTTCAGTCATCCATCCACCCATTGGCTAGTGCTGCTTTCAGTAGCTTCTGCTGTGCTGTTCATTTCTGCAGTGCCCTCTGTCAGCACAGAGGCAGATCATGTAGGTTAACATAATATTAATACATATTGACAAATAAAAAAAAACACATGATGGAAAGTTTTCTTTTTTCTACAGAGTCAGTAAATTTTAGTCACATTATTCAAGGTATTTTTGCGATTTTAGAGTATTTAGTTTTTCTATTGTGGGAGTTTTTTTACCCCTATATATACTACATGCAGTATATCAAAATCTTAGCACATACTGTACCTACTGGCCCAAATATACTATCTTTCCAAATTTATATTTTGACCTAAACAGGTTTTGTTGTTGAATGAGTGAGTGATTCAGCCAGTCAGTACATCAGTCAATTTTATAGTTACGCTAGTTTATCTATATTAAGCAGGAGCAGGTGATCCCACATGATCATAATCCAATTGAAAAGGGACTGGGTGTGCTATTTTCCATCTGGTCAGACTCATACAAATTAACTCCTTAAGATTACATATTAAGGTGAGAAGCTACTCTTTCAAAAGCTGACTTCCATGTTAGCAGAACACCAAATTTTCTCCAACTAAAAAGGCTCAGTACAGCACCAATCTTAAGGTAGTCATCAGATGTGAAGTTCTGGCTACAAACATACGTTGGGTCACAGCCAAAACCAAAATTTGGTCCTTTGTCTGTTTTGATGGCTTGGATGTACTTTCTACTTTGTGTTTCATCTGTGAGAAGGCTGTGGAAACTTAGGTAAATATATTTGTGTTTAGAATTTGAACACAGTGGAACATTATAGAAGTTCTTTGTAGTTTTAGAAGTATGAACGGGCCTTTTGAAAGTTTGTACTGTATTTGCCTCATGGCACCCAAGGTGGGCACTGGCTCCCTGTGAATCTGAACTGGACTGCAGTTTAGAAAACTAACAGACGAATTGGTGAATGGATAGACGGTTGGATGAAAAGAAGCACAGCAGCTTGGTGGGAGATATTACATAATATAAATTTTGATTATTGTCAGCTAGAAGATGGTCACAAGAAGACTGCTTGCAAGTATTCTGAAAGCTGCTTAGCAAAAGCAGCAATTAAAATCAAAAAGTTTTCTCAAAAGAAAAAAAATGCAGTTTTCCATTATTAACTCAAGCTTTTCTTAGTATATACCAGAAGTGTCAATCAATCAATCAATTTTATTGACAGCCCAAAATAACACTACTGTATATGCCCGATGAGGGCTGGAATATATCAATGAAAAACTACTACCGCATTTTCTTTACATACAAGACAACAGGGCACCTCTCTGCTCATCATAATCGTGTATTCTGCCTTGCATCTCCCTTGACACTGTCTACCTCTTTGTCAGCATTTATTTTCTTGAACATTGCAGCAAGTGAGGAAAGCTATCAGCAGCCATGGGATAAAAATTACCATTGAGTGAAAAAAATAATGTCCGCACATAAATTTGAGTGAGAGCAGCAGTCCGGAGACATGAGAAAATATGTAATTAAAGCAAAGTACATCTGTTTACACCTGCATACATGTGTGTCGTGATGAGGTGGCACATGTTCCTGTTAAAAAAATGGGTGTAAACGTGCTGGTAAAGCTCACACAGACGACATTCTAGGGTAATCACAAACAGAAAGTGAACACATTTAAGACAAAAAGAAATGCAAATGCGTTTTCTCTCCTCATGCAACAATCAAGACAGCAGAAAAGTCAAAAATATTGTGAAGGGCCGTGGCAGCAGTGAGAGTCGAAGCAGTGGACAAGTGGCCAGCCTTGAAACTTGTGCAGCTTTAAAAAGTGAGTAGAGTGGCAGCCATGGCATGTGAAGTCAAACTATTGTCTTCTTTGTGAAGTCGTCACATCTATATTGTCATACTAAAACACTAAAGTTCTTAATGGCAGTCTAGCATGTCACCTTCTTCTCATTTTTTAGCTACAGGTTAGTAGTTGTGTCATGCAGGTAAATGGGAGCGGGCGCTGGAGACACATTCTCATGCTAGGTGTACAGTAAATGTAATCTGGCTAAATTAAATAATGATGTACTCTATATGTGAAATGCATGTTAAAGAGGGCTTTTGGGAAAAGTAACCGCCATAGCAGGCCGTATGTAACATATTTTGAATACTGATGAGGCAAACATTGAGGCAAACTATGAAACAGATGAATATAAGTAAAAGACACGATAGATAGATAGATAGATAGATAGATAGATAGATAGATAGATAGATAGATAGATAGATAGATAGATAGATAGATAGATAGATAGATAGATAGATAGATAGATAGATAGATAGATAGATAGATAGATAGATAGATAGATAGATAGATAGATAGATAGATAGATAGAAGTGTAATAGGAAAGCACTAGTTGGCAATGTTCATTTAGATTTTGCACAGAAGACTCCAGGAAAGAGAGAGATATTATGAGTGAGAGAAAGAAAAGCATAAAGAAATCCACCTGCTAAACAATTCTGCTATGTCTTTTCTCTGCCTTTGACATAGTCAACCACCAGATCCTCTTTGCGACCTTCTATTATATTGGTATCACTGTGACTGCCATCAGTTGGTTAGAGTCCCACCTCTCGGACAGATCTTACTTTGTGTCCTGGCTTGGAGAGATGTCAGTGGTGCAAGATGCAAGTGTGGAGGTATCCCAAGGGTTGGTGCTGAGCCCTCTCCTCTTCTCTCTATACAGCTCCTCACTAGATCTTATCATTTGTCCCATGGTTCCTCACAGTAGTGCTATTCAGAGGATATACAGCTATACCTGTCATTCCCTCCAGAGGACCACATTGTATCAGCTCTCTGCATGCCTCACTGATATTACATGCTGGATGTAGGAACACCATCTCCAGCTCAATTTGGCAAAGACGGACATTTTGTTATCCCAGCTCATCTGTCTATTCAACACCCCATCTCTGTTCAGCTTGGCTCAGCTGCCAAGTCTGTATGCAACTTTGAAGTGACAATCAATGACTAGCTATCCTTCAGAGACCATGTTTCAATAGTCTCTTGGTCTTGAAGATCCCCTCTATACAATACCTGCAAGATCAGACTGCATCTGTATAGTAGTCTATTCAGGACAACTCCTGTTCCAGGCTTTCAACTTCTCACATCTGGACTACTGCAGCTCTCTGCTGGCTGGAGTACCATCATATGACACCAAGCCACTGCAGATGATTCGAAATGCAGCTACATGTCAGGTGTTCAACCAGCCATGGTGGAGACATGTCACTTCTCTTTTCAGATCACTTTTGGCTTCCTGTAGTGGCACGTATGAAGTTCATATCCTTGATACTTGCCTACAGAGTTGTCAGTGGGTCAGCAGCTACACTATATATATATGGAGACACTTGTGAGGTTCTATGCTCCTTCTTGACTAGTGATGCAACCTCTGTGTGGCATCAAATGTCAATCCAGAATCTTTTCACATGTAGCTTCTAGGTGGTGGAATGAGCTGCCCACCTCCATTTGAAATTCCTACTCCCAAAATGTGTTTAAGAAGCATTTGAAGACTCTCTCGTTTGGTGAATTTCTATCTAACTAATCATACCTTTTAGGAAGTGTAACTCACTAGTATTTTGTTCAGAGCCCCTCACTTGTGATGATCAATATATGTTACCATGTCCTGTAAAACTTGTTCCTAAACAGTCCCCCAGACTGATGTTAACTCGATTATGCTGACCTCTTTTGTAAGTAACTTTGGATAAAAGCATCTGCTAAGGAAAAAATACAAAAATAATTGAAAAATATAAATGTACCCACTGTGCCAGCTGAGTTACACACAAACTGTATTAAATGTTAACTGATTGGCCAGCACTAGATGATGTTATGTTTATCCACAACAGTCGAAAAATGTGTCTCATAACTGTATAAAATTATATTTTTCCATTATTGGTATTGTGAAATTGATTCAAATACAAAAAAGGCAAGCTTTATCAAGAAATACTGAACAAGTGTAATGCATCTAATATATTAAAATCTGGTGTCAAACTTGCAATAATGCAATGAATAATGTTCATGTGAAATTTGTTCTGGAATCTCAATAAAACATGCTATAAATCACACATAAATGAGGTTTGCTTCAAATAGACTTTTACTGCCAGATTCTCTTTAAAATGTCTTTCTTTTCTTCTCTGCATTTATGCTTTTCATTTCAAGATTTGTTTCATCTTGAAAGCACTGAGACAAGATGTTGCATACACAACCAGAATGTCTTTTCTTTGGTAAAATTCTTTCAGATTGCTTAATGTGGAATTAACTATTTCTGTTCTGCTTATAAACTGTCCACCCTGGCAGCCTTAATGTTTCTTGCACCCTGCTATATCTTATTTTTGTTAAGGATATCTAAAATCAGCACTACATATTTTCCATCCTTCTTGCCCTTGCCCTTTTTTTGCACTAACCCCTAATGTTGTCTTGTTATAGTCATTATACTCCTGCAATAATGCCATATTTCATTCCATAGCAGATTCAATTACCAATTTATCATTTAAGAATAATTCCTTCAGAAATGCATCTCTTTCTACTTTTCTTGTAGCAACAGCCATCCTAAGAGGCCTGGGAGTCATTTCCCAAAACACTAATGTTGTGTGAAGTCTTTTCAAGATCCAATATATCCACATTCATAGCATCATTAGGGAAGCAACGAGCTTCTTGTAGCAAACAGCTCCAAACTACCATCTTTTCATTTCTTACCTTTTCCAATTCCATTTTTAGATGTAGCAAATTTTCTTATACTTCCACAGCCGGACTTCTGATTCAAGTTAAATCATCAAAAAATGAAGTATATGTTGTCATTGTTTCTCATTTACATCCTTAAACAAGAATGTTTTTTTCAGAACTACACATTCTAACCTGTCTCTTTCACAAGATAGTGGATTTATTGTCACTACACCATACAGTACAATGAAAAGTTTATTATTTGCTGCCAGATTGTCTAATTCAGTAGCATCAATAAGGCAGCAACAATACAGTCCATGGTGCACAGCATCATAATAAACAACAGTAGTAAATATCAACAAACAAAATGGTATCCCATTAAATATAAGTAAATATCAGATAATCATACAGCATGTACAGTATCAGACAGAACAAGTAACACTCAGACATGATATGCTTACATAATGGACACTTGGTCACAGGTCAAGCAGATGATTGTATTGGAGTTAACAGTGTAATGGACTGTGGTTAGAAACCTGACTGCAAGTCAGTATCACTATTTTATACAAATGCTATAATATCACTTGTTGGTTGTCAGGGGTCAAATAGTTTTTTGCTGTGGTTGTATGGGGTCTGAAATGATGGAAAGTGCTGCCTTCTGGCATTTCTTCTCATAAATGTCCTATGTAGATGGGAGCGTGACCCTAGTGATAAGATGGACTGTTGTATCCACTTGATGATAATATACCACTGTGCAGTTGACATACTAAACCATATTACAGCGAGTCACTGTGTTGTCATCTGTGTAGTAGGTAGTGAGGATCTGTGGGAATTTCCTCAGCCTCATCATAAAGTGATGGTGCACTTTAGCCTTCTTAACTAGGCAGGTGGTGCTGAGGGATCTTCAGTGATGTGGACTCCCCAAGAACTTAAATCATCTCACTTCCTTCCCCAGCAACATTAATGTGAAGAGACACATGATCTCCTCTAAGTTTCTTGAAGTCCACAGTCGTCTGAAATCGCAAAAATCCTTTTTGCCTTCTATTTTTCTCCTTTTTCTGAATTAATCATTCATTTATAAAGATTGTTTATTTTTGGGTGTCTAAACATGCCAGAAATTTCTTGTAGAACATTTTGTATATTTTGTGACTATTAAGAAGTATTTTGGAATTTTTAAAGCTGGTTACCTATTTTCGATCTGGGCAGGCCAAAGCCTGAAAGTAGTAGTCGCAGCTGGCCACCTAAGGCATAGCCTTATGTGGGCAGGCTAGTGTAGATGATGGCCTGCTTTGTGGCTCTTATTGGAGGCCTTGCACCTCTTTTTACCATGTTTGTAACTCAAATATACAACATATATAAATATATGCCAGTCCTTAAACCTACTACCTAACATTAGTTGGGACTGTAGATGTACTGACACAGCACAAAACAGTAGAGATTTTAAATGAACAGGAATGGGAGATAAAATCTGGTCAGTAAAAACAGACGATGGTTAAAACCAGAAAAGAGAGATGATCCAACATCGAATAGATTATAAAATATCAAAAAGGTCTAGAAATCCAGGAAATTTTTAGTTTGTAACAAGGAATAGATATTTCAAAACAAAGCAGGACACACCAACACAGGGTTCCTAACATCAAATGATCTGGAATAGAATGTGCCAATCTTCATGCTGGCTCTCCAAGTAACATCACATGTTACATATTTCTGAGTGATTCTGGGAAGGATTGCACTGGCAATAGTCGAGTCAATGCAATTGGAAAAAAAAGCAACTTTTAAACAAAATGGCATTGCAATAAGACATTATTAAAATGTAACTTTTTAAATATTCCAAAAGGCAAGAAATACGTGAGAAAATCATAAAACTGAATATTTCATGTACAACATACAGTATACTTAGATCTCATAGGGATGGCAAAAAAAAATTAAAGAAAAGAGCTCATTATAACAGTAGAATTGTTCTGTCCTTTGCTCAGATACACAATTTCACAAATACCTTTAACAGTGTATTCCTGTCGACCTGGATCCTTTATAAAACATAGCAAAAAAAAAAAAACTTTTTTAAATGGACATTATGTACTGTAAATATGTTGGAGAGAATGAAAAAGTTAAACAAAGCACACAGAATCCATCCACTTATTTACTAATCCTACTTAATCAAATATGGGGGTTTATCTAAGGAAGCCTAACTCAGCAGCTTCAGATGAAAGGCAGGGACCAACCCAGGCAATCAGAACAAATGCACGCACGCCAACAATACCACTTTAAAATCACCATTTAAAGTAACACACGGTACTTTGGGATGAGAGAAAAGAATCAGAGGACCTGCAGAAAACCCCACGCAGAAACAGGAGAAGGTACAGATAACTATAGCTGAGCTCAAATGGAACAACCCTGCAGTTAGAAGGGCGATGAGTCACGTAAGTCAACGGAGTTCCATTTTGCCTCAGCTGGCTAAGACAGATGTTCTCTGCCCCTGTGTATGATGTAGAAATGAGTTTGTGGACAAAATTTAAATTAATTCTTCTGCTGTGCAGTAACACTGCTCACTACTGACTTTGTTTATGACTTTGGTAAACATCGAATTCAAAGTTTAATCAGGAATTCCATTGTTAATGTTTCACTGTTTTTTAGGCTTGCTTAGGTTTGGGGACTTGTGTTTCAAAGATAAATACACATACATTATACATAACACAAAAATCTGCATAACCTGTCTCCAGATTATGTAAAGTAATTTATCATCTGTTTAAAAACACGCATATCACCAGATTAAAAAAGAATTTTTGTGTCAAGTGAAAATATTGCAAGATGTAAAGCAGTACACATGACTGACACACAGCTAAAGTGCCCGCAATTTAATCTTATTATCTTTCTGAGCTCTCTCACCTGCCCTAACTTTACAAGAAGGCCATACTAAACCTGACTCAGTGTGTAAAGTTCCTTGGATTTTTTATTTATGGCCCTTTTCTAGTTGCCTAAATCCACTGTTAATCACCTGATTCACATCAGTCATGACCACTATGATCATATTTAACCTAATAGAATGAACACATTAAAAATGAATTCACACTGTCTTTATTGTCTATGGAATGGAACATGTTTACTAAACCAGAGCAAACATTCGTATTAAATGTATTAACAGTAATGTATTCCCAGTAACACTTTGGCATCATGACTTTAATGGTTGGCTATAGTGCATTAAACTAAAGCCTTTAACCTTTGTTAAGGCCTTTTTACATTAATGACTAATAGATGTGCTATGGCTAGCCCACTTCTAAAGTGTCACTGGTTCCCTGTAAGTCTTAGTACGATCTAAACAATTTGCCAATTAAGGCCTTGTTACACAGCGGTAACTGACTAATAGCTTCACCTAAATGCAATGTCACAATCAACAACATTTCCAGCTATTTTCAGTTGTGGACTTCATATACATATTTTTGGCAAGTCGGAAGCAGTCAGCAGTGTTCTCCTGTGAAGGTCAGTGTTGTAGTCTGATATACCCTGTGGCACACTTCAGCTAGCCCATGTCTTGCACCGACAATATTAAACAGGTTTAGTTGTAGGGGTGAGCTCTGTGTGTATGAGAGCTGACAACCAATGAATGCTCATCCAGAAGTACAATGCATATAATGCAGCAACAAGGAATACGTACCGTGGGTGTTTGGACCTCACAAACAGAAAAGAAGCTTGTCCGACTGATGTCTCATGTTTTATGTACCACGACAGAAAGGAAAAAAGAAACAAAGTGCAGAGATTGTGGCTGAACTCAACATACCCGTTAACCTTTTGTACAGCACCGGTCTGTAGGCAGCAAAATTGTGAAACTTTAGCTAGGTATCTCATTAGTCTTTGCACAGTGTAAATCTTTGTAAAGTAAGATTGTCCACATACTATAACCTTCCACTTTGACCTATATGTAAATCTTCCTTTAAACTTACTTAACTAAGTTTTGACTTTATTACCTTTATGATCAAGTTTTTTACTGTCCATATCAAGGCACACCATTTAAGTTTGTAAACAGTCTCACCTTTTACAGGTGCAGGCCAAGTTTTGTACTGTAAATAGAGAAATCAAAGTTCAGTACTGCCTTTTCACCTCTCGTGGGCTGGAATTGGTTAATCATCCCTAACATTCGCAGACTTTGATTTGTATGTGCTCTTGGTATGAATCTCACCTTTGGATTGAACTATAGAATCTGCAATTCTCTTACCTAAACAAAGAGGGGGGTTATTTGTTTCAGGACCCAAACTAAAAATCCTACAGCCATGAGGCAGTATTGCTAACAACTGTGCCATCATGTTTAAGTACAGAAAAAAATAATTGAAATAAATAATGATAAACCATTTGTAAATGAAGAAATCCTTTTGAGTGCATGTGGTCTGTAGCAGGTATATCAGAGCCCCAATCCCCTTAACCACACACATCCTGGTTCAAATAGGAATGTATTTTTAATGAAACACCTCAACAAATGCTTCTTCACAAGGTTTTCCTTCTACTCTTGTTTACTCCTCCTTCACTCCTCACAGGAGAGTTTTGTAATTCCTCCATACTCAACCCCAACTAGCCTGGGTGAGGCAGAGCGGCTTCATTTATCCTGGACCTGGGAGTATTTCTGGTGCCACCATGTTAAACCCAGGAAGAACTTACAGGTCAGGCAGTGCCATCTTAAGGTAAGGAGGGCTGCCTGTCGGAAATTCAACTCTCATGAGAGTGCACATGGGAGACCCAGCAGAGAAATGCTGCCACCTATCGTGCTGGGGAACAGATGCCACTTCCATTATAAAGGCCACAACAGCCAATAGGATAGCAAACTCATGTCAGTAGTATAATGCATATACATATGATATACATCATAAAATTTTGACAGGTGTATGTCCTGCCCCCCTGGCATTTCCGGTACCCACCGTATGCCACCTGGTTAATGGGGCGTTTCCCCTGCGCTCTGGTCTCTGCCTGTTGTCGAGTGCGCTGTTTGACCGGCATCGGACCTTTTGTCAGTCGTACGTAAGGAAAATGGTCAGCCGATCTTAGCCTTGATCCTAAAAACTGGGTCTGTTAATCTTTGTGATCCGAGACGGATCTGCCGGCCCCTGTAAGGTGTCAAAAGGTAAGTCATCAAAGGTAGGGCATCAAACACACGGTTGAAATGTAAATACTTATATTCCAATGAATTTTATCATTTTATGTTATGTATCAGGGTATCTCTAGAATGTTCCAACGTTATCACTTATAGACAGCCGGTGAAACGTATATTCCAATGAATTTTATCATTTTTATTCTATGGTCACCTCTAGAATGTTCCATCATTATCACTAGACAGACGGTGAAACGTATATTCCAATGAATTTTATCAATTTTATTCTGTGGGTACCTCTAGAATGTTCCAACAAGGCCCCGGGATCAAGTACATGCGTCTTATCTCAACAAGCAGCAACAGATGTTAATTTTGTAAAGAAATCTAGAATTCCATTTTACCATTTCATTTATGGGGTTATAATAGAATGACATATCGTAATGCACAATCATAATAATATACACATTTTAAAAGTACATGTCTTACTTTTGCACTTCTGCTCAGACGCGAAACGAAAACACCCAGCTTAGAAAATGACAGCTCTATGCGTGCAGCGCCACCAGCCAACATACGTATCAAATGTGCCGGTTCTTTTTTCTTATTCTTATTTTAAGGCGCAAGTTAATCATACCAGGGATAAACAGACTAATTAAACGTACACACCATCATGACCTATATATACATAGATATTAACGCGTTACTGGATTTTTATTTATTTATTTATTTTACAAGACTGTCTGCCCTGGCGTGTCTTACCAACTTCTAGGCCTATCATAAATTAAATGGCGTGTATTAAGAATAACAACAAGAGAATTCCATTTTACCTTTTCATTTATGGGTCTATAATAGAATAAAACACTGTAATGCACAATCATAATAATATACAGAATTTAAAAGTACATGTCTTACTTTTGCTCTTCGGCTCAGACGTGCAGTGAAATCTCCTGGCTTAGAAAAACGACCGCCCGATTACCTGAACCAGAATTGTATGTGTTACGATATTTTATTGTTTGTTGCTGTTTAATTCATATGCTAATACATTTTTTTCATGGACATAGCACTTCATACAATTTTGACAGTAGCGCCATGTTGTTTTTTCACCCATAGACTTTTCACATCCCCGCCGCCCAGTCTGTATCCTGATTTGCTATTATGAACATGGGAAGCGCTTGATGCAGTCAGCGCATGCCCAAACCAGCCTGGTGTAATGCCATTGGTTAGCTTAACATGAGGCCTGTGTTTGCATTTTGGTTAAAAATATGCTGGCGGGTTATCTAAAAAAATCTTATCTTTAAATGTTTTGATTGGCCCGAGAGTAGTAAAAGCTTCGCCCAAAAGCATATTTAAAGACGGGTTTTTGGACCCAAAGCCTTGGGCCTCCTCAATAACAAGAACTGGATATGTTGTGGTAAGCGCAGGAGTCCATCTCCTTATGACAGAGACCTAGCAGGCTGGCAGTGTCCACCGCTATTAAGGTCAGAAAGGAGACACTAATGCTTGTTTACAGCTAACAGTTCTTCTGACCGAGCTCAAGTAGGCTGGCTTAGTCCGTCACTTTGCAAGGTTTTAACCGGCTACGCTAAACGAGCTGAAGTAGGCTGGCCGAGTCTGCCACTTTGCAAGGTTTTAACCAGCTACGCTAACCAGAGTCCCTGTGTGGCCGGGCCAGTCGAGCGTTCTCGCTGGTCCGTCACGGCATCGGAGCATGCTGCAGGCAGCTTACCCGTGTCCCTGTGTGGCTGGGCCATTCGAGTGTTCTTGCTGGTCCATCGTGGCATTGGAGCTTGCCGTCCAGCAGCTCACCCGTGTCCGTGTGTGGCTGGGCCAGTCAAGCGTTCTTGCTGGTCCATCACGGCATCGGAGCCTTAAACATTTTATTTTAGGTGTATCACCGGCTCACTGATGGGTTTGGACCTGGTTTGCAATTTGATTTGTGTTCTCATACATGTATACATTTCTTATGTTTTTGTTTCTTTTCAAATGAATTGCTAATTTGTATACAAATAAGCTTGTGTGAATATTTTACTGCTGTTTCTCCTGCTTTTATTCATACTTTTAAACAATTTTAATGTATAGTAAACAGTGTGTAACACTGAAAGTGAAGACCACTTCTTATTTTGCTATGTTTGGAATTTTGCTTCAATAAAACTTGTTGTTTTTGAGACACTTTTGGTATCTTTTTGAATCATTCAATAAAATGTGTTGTTTTAAGACACTTTAGTATCTACTACATTATGATTTACATATAAAGGACATGGTTTTACAAGGTGGGCATGGTAACGGGTTGCCCATGGTGTGTTTGGGCTATACAGCCAGCTTTCCTTGGCCTGTGTAATAGATTCTCTATAAAGTTTTCTTGTACATCCATTCTGAAACCTACTGTTTTAAAACACCTTGGTATCATCTACTATATGCCTTGCTTTATAAAGGGCATGGTTTTAAACGGTGGGCAAGGTAACGGCATGCCCTGGGTGTGTTTGGGATGCACTGGCAGGTTCCTTGCCTGTGTAATAGATTCTCTCTAAAGTTTTCTTGTACATCCTCTCGCGGGGTCTGTCACTCATGCTCTCTGTACTCTCTGTGAGCAGGATGCCTGCTCTGCCCCAATTGATGACTTACCTTTTGACATCTTACAGGGGCCCGAAGGTCCATCTCGGATCACAATGATTAACAGACTCAGTTTTTAGGATCAAAGGCTAAGATCGGCCGACCATTTTCCTTACGCACGCCTGACAAAAGGTCCGATGCCGGTCAAAGAGCGCACCCGACAACAGGCAGAGATCACAGCGCAGAGGAAACGCCCCATTAACCAGGTGGCATACGGTGGGTACTGGAAATGCCAGGGGGGTGGGACATACACCTGTCAAAATTTTATGATGTATAATAGTGACGATCCTTTACTACTCATGTCCTCTATGACAGTGTTATTATTATCTAAAGCAACCAAATTTGCAGATTTTGTGGTAATGTGGAACAAAGTAATGTGTCATTGTCACAATTCAGTGAATTTTTCCAGTAAAGAAGTAGTGTAACATGTTAAAGTTTAAATTGTTGTAATCCCCTGATGATTACTGACTTACCTTTAACGTTGTTACTGGTGTTACACATGTTACTAAACACAAATTATGGAAATGCTTGAAATGTTGAAAAACAGGTACAACATATAGACACTGAATTGTCATTGAATCGGAACCCAAGATACTGGATCCATGAGGCAGGCATGCTAATTATTAATTTCTATTATGGTATTAACTGTTTCATAAAGCATTTTGTAGAAGTGACCCTCAGATTTGCAGTTACAGTATCAATGAAATTAATATTCATTTCTCTTATACATCAGTCTGTGCTAATAACACTGTTATGATCTGGCCTTTACTTTAATATTTTGTAATTGCAATTTTTATAGTTCTTTTTTGACATTTATGTGTCCATTTTGTATTTTTTTTCTGTTCAAGAAATGTATGTTTGACATTACTTAATTCCTAGAAGGCTGCTGAAAAAAAGTTAGCATTTTTTCTCATAATACTATGACACCATTTTGTATTATTTTGGATTCCACTATTTTCTACACTCTAGTGTCATGGTTACCATGACAATCATACCCAGAAGGCACTGGGACCGTGCAGTGTGTCACATCATTAGAGTATCCATATTATGGTCAGCGCTCAGATTGCCTTACTATCTAAGATTGGATAAATAATGTGGGGTTTAGTGATTCTTAAGGGTTTACTTTCTTTTGGTTTATGAATAATATTTCAGGCTTTCCGACTTTGATTCTAGGCTAGCATTTCGGTTTCGGCAAAAGATATTCTTGATTGTCTGAGTAACAAAATCAGCCTGATTTCTGACTATGTACAGTATATCTCCTGTTCCTCTCTCAGAAAAAAACAGTGTGTCTCATTTGCGAACAGAACTATCTATCTATCTATCTATCTATCTATCTATCTATCTATCTATCTATCTATCTATCTATCTATCTATCTATCTATCTATCTATCTATCTATCTATCTATCTATCTATCTATCTATCTATCTAGTTAATCAAAGCCAGGGGTAGACTATTAAATTGAAATATATAGACTCACTACTCCATAAACTTTGTATGAATTTGGAAATTTTGTAATTTTCCTGTTTCTCCAATGACACTCCATTGAACTTGCCTCCATTCAGTTAACCACCTGGATTAATTTTCGCCTGTTCCTTTTGAACAATTGTCTTTGCAGAAATGTAGAGACAAAGGACTATCTGTTAAAGGTGTTTGTTTTTTTTTTGGAAAAGTATTACATTTTGTTGAATCTTTTTTTTAATCATATGATAGGACAAAGGCAAAGCACCTTTTATTTAAAAGGCTTGAAATGAAGAGTTGCAAAAGAATATACAGTACAAGCTTTCATCTTGTAAGGCAAACTAAGTGGCCATGTATTCCTAGGGAAGCCTGACTGATGGCAGATTGCAATTGATAATTAAGTATAATGGGCTAGAATTCAGTGTTTTAAAGAAAAGGCAAATTTCCTGGAAAATTCTGCAACAGGTTATTGTTCATGGCTATCCACAGGGCATAAATGTTTACCTGTCTTGCAAAAGAGTCACCTGCTTTGAATAGTCAGATTACTTTGATTAGTATCTCATCCACATACAATATGGTGATACAGAACTGCCTACTTCCTTTGAAAATTAGTGAGTTTTGGGGACATTGGTTACTAAACTACTTGATAGCTGACAGCAATACTATTGCTGAACCAAAGTAACCAACTATTGCTCCCAAGAAGAAATTGGCATGCACCATTGTTTAACTGACTGCCATGTTGATCTATGCAGAAATTGAAGCATTTATATATTTCTTGGTAAATGAGAATAAAGCAGAACAGAGAAGTATGGTCTGAGACTCGTGACTGCTGCCTGGTTCTTTACCATATTGTTGCAGCTACACCCTGTAGCAACAGTGGCTTGTACCTGGCCCAGGTTACCCTAGGCCTGAGGCTGCTAACATAAGCATATTAATATTTTGCTAATTGCAAGAACAATTTCTTTGTTGAATCTTTTACTACATATTTAGTAAATGTTAAGAGTGTGTTACTAGTATTGAAAGGGAATCACACGAAGCCAAGCATCATAACCATGAATATATGATTAAAGAAAACAAAGTTCATGATGTGAATCAAAAACTGTACTTGAAAAACAGTGTGGGATTTCACAGCCAAAAAAGGGAACATGTAAACAGACCCAAATTAAAAAGAAGTTAATTGTAGTACATTAGCAAAAGGATATTTTGTCACCAGAATACACTAACAAAAGTGAATGCTAAACGTTTTTATTTAGGAAAAACCCTCAGTGTTGGACAAGCAAGAAGTCCTAATAACAATGTCATGCATTGTACACACCCCGCCATCTTGCCTAGCAATGGCTTAGAAACTATCAACAAAAATGGCAGCTATTATAACAAAACCAGTAACAGCACACTGAACAATAACATGCAGTGAATACACTTGACTTGAGCATTTCTAGTTTTCATACTCTCTCTGTACGTTTAGCATTCGTTTGCTCAAAGGTTGATGCTCTTGCTGCTTCCTGAGCAGCTCTTCTTTTCTTCACCCTAGCAGCCTGCATCTTCTCTTCTTTCGTCAGCATCTTTTTGCGTTAAAACTGATTAAGTCAGTGTTTGTGTTGCAATTACTTAGGTTGTTTTCCTTAATTTTTAACTTAAGCTGCCACTTAAGTCTTCAATCTGCCTTGAGAATGATTTAAGATATGAAGAGGTAGGGGAAGTGATGGCGAAGGTGGTAGGGATGAGAATGGCGCCCGTACGCATGTGCCACATGGCCGCCCTGCTGGCTGCTGCCGAGAGTTGATTCTACAATAAAATAAAATAAAAATAAAAAGAGGAATAAACTTGGAGGTCAATCATCACCCCGAAAACGAATAGTAGACATCACAGAGTACATGTGTACCAAATTTCAGGTCAATAGCTGAAACGGTTTGCGAGCTACAGGTGATTTAAAATTCTGGACAGACAAACAGACAGCCATGGTAGCATATTATATAAGAAGAAAATATGGTGCCACAGGGGAACATAACTCAATTTCAGTATCATTAAAAATATCTAGATATGAAAAATAAACAAATGCAACCCATAGATTCCTTGGTCTTTAAAAACCTGCAAAAAAAATTTTACAGTTCAAGAAACAGTCACAAGGCAGATCATGACAATATCAAGCTTATTTTTATTTGATGGTTATGGGTGGCAGACTCTGGTGTTACTGCTGGTCAGTTTTCAGAAACTCAGTTCAAGGCACAGTATGTCTGACTGGCTAAATTATTAATAAAAGCCATTCATTAATCAAATTATAGTGAATAGCATATACGCATCAGGCACATGGACAATTCAGACACTCTTCCCACTTTTTAAATGACATTTTCATATGAACCCAATGCAATAAACATAGTCCAAACAAATCAATACATATAGTACAAGAAATGAATCATTTTTCACAAACTCATGAAGCAATATTCATATGTCTTAAGTAAAATGTATTGAAGTTTACTAAAACAAATTTCAATAAAAAAATTATGCAAAATAATGCAGAAATGGTAAATGTTATATGCTGGCTAAAATGTAAATATCTCAGAAATGGATAATCAAAAAAGCAAGTTATGCTTAGTTAATTATTACCATCACAAAATATATTATGTCAAAAATGTTTCTACATTTATTTGCAGTAACACATAAGTCTTGAATGATTGATATATACATTTGTTTTTACTACTTAAACCTTTGTTCATTTTGTTGATGCTTATGTTTTATAAGCACTGATAAAATGTAAAGAAAAACTCAAAAAGAGAATTTATAGTAATGTCAATACAATAATTCAGTGTTAAATATTAATCCACCTTTTGGCTGTGTTAGTAGAAAAATACACTCTAAAATATTATACAATATTATTTCTTTGATTTGATTTTGATATATTTTATTAATCCCTAAGGGGAAATTGCCTCATCACATAACTTAATAGAAATAATATTTAATTAAGTAATTTCACCAGAAAATTGATAATATAATCCTGCAAGGTCCTGCTTTTTTGTTTTGTTTGAAGCAACACCACATAAATTTATAAGATATAAACATAAGTTCAAAAAATTTAAAATAATGTAGAGAGTTAGAAATTCAAAACTTACCAAAAGGATTTTCTTTGCTAGATTGCTAAGTGTCATCATTTAGAAAATATGCTAACACTGCATGATTCACAGTGCATGACCTGCAACATTAAAAATAAATATATTAAAAAAGCTAATCTTTAACATGCAGATATGTGAGTATTAGGGTCTGTTACAGTATCCAATAATCTATAAGGTTTTATAACAACATAAACAGAATGTTTACAAAAAAAAAACCCAATACATTCAGTCCACCTTGTTCCTTCCTTTGTTAGTAGCTACTTGATCTAAGTATTCAGTCCGTGTACAGGGAGGATGACTACCACATTTTTGATTTGCCTCAGCTAATATTGAAAGAGTGGAAAAATAACAATCTTAAAATGGAGCATGTGATTTCTGATGTTGCTGATTTAAACATATGGAGCTGTAAGAAACATAAACAGCATAAACATTCCACATCACAGTTTTTAACAGAGCAACATCTTTGTGGGGGAATGGAAGGCACTAAAGAGAGTGGTGAACACTGCTTTTAAAATCATTGATTGCCCCTTCCCTTTTATGGATTCACTCTGTTTTACCAGACTGAAATGTGGGGCCATTAAGATTTTATCAGACCCATCTCATCCCACCCACACTCTCTTTTTGTTTAGCAAATGACAGGTCAGTGAACACCAGGCATACCAGATTTAATGAAGGTACTTAATAAGATTTGTGGTTCATGAGTTAAACATAGTCACCTTAAAGAAATACTCCACCTAAATATGATAATGTTTTTATCTGTTACTAACCCTAACTCTAAACCTAACCCTTACTTGATTAGTTTTTTTTCCTTTAAATTATGAATGCTTGTTTCTTTTTTTTCAGCCAGCAGGCATATAATATGGAGATGTAAAGCAAACCATCACATAACCATCTAACCTGATCTTAAGTGAATATGTGTATCCATTACACAACATGTATTTCTGTTATGGTCTGCTGCACTATTTAATTTTTTTCTAGGTTTTCCTTGTGCTTTAAATAAAAAGTATAAAAAGTAAAAATTATAAAATTTAACTATAAGCTTTAAACCTAAGATATTCATATTTAATGTTTACATTTTTAATGATGTTAATTTGATGTTAAGAATGAATTGTGTTCTCCCTGACTCCATGTTGTTTTTTGATGGGCCCCGTCAGTTTAGGTAAGTTAATTTGGAAGTGTTTGGTATGTGACATTGCTAGGTCAAAGTTATAAAGCTCATATACTTCTTGGTTGTCCAAGACTTTCAATAGGCTAAATGTTTATCTCACGCTTACTTTGTTGATTGACTTCCTGGCCTTTAGCTACCATTCAGAATCTTCTTGTCTACATTTTAGAGTTTTGTTTTCACTTTGTTCCTTTGACTGCTTGACTTTTTGCCCATTTTTTGATTACTGTTCATCTTCTGGTCTCTTACTTTAAAATCACTGCCATTTTTATATCATAGGCAGAACAGTTTCAAGAAAATAGCTGAACATAAAAGAGGATGGCCTAAGAAACACCAGTCTGCTCTTATGCATAAAGCCTTCTGATGGTTTTCTCAAAAAAAACATCAGCCCTTTTGGAAATAGCTGGTGTTACAGAAAAAAGCACTAACTGGCCATGGAAATAAATAACAGGTGTCATTACTTCAAATTACCAGCAAGAATTGACTTCTCATAAAGAAATTGGCTGCAGTGAAAATGGGTTGGGAACTGAGTTTGACACTCCAGAGTTTGCTGGTCATCTCTTGGCTCACTTTGCATCTTATTATCATTTGGCTGCTAGTAAAGGGAAAGAATCAGTTTAATGTACTGAATCTTATAAAACATGTCAATTAAAATTAAGGCCAGCTATTTCCATTAGCAGCAGCACTTGGATTTTAATTAAGAAAATGTCAAATGAAATCTTGCAGCCACTGCAGCCCTACCTGCAGTAAGTCCACCAATCTCTGTTAGCATTTTCCCTATCTTGTTCTTTATTAAGATATGCAACACACAGTTTATGTAGCAGAAGAAAACGTAACTATTGATCAAGTACTCATTCCAAAGCTGCTCATCTCTAATATCCTAAGGCAGCACCTGGCAGGTTCAGTCCTCAAGGACCCCCTGTGGCTGCAGGTTTTTATTCCAACCAATTTCACAATCAGTGTGCCATTCTTACTTTAAATCAATCTAATCTGTTGAATTATCAGGTCTAAAAATATTTATAAGAAATGAATAAATATTTGTATTTCTTGCCGTAGCTGTAACAGGTTACATTTCTTTTGCCATTTACTTTTTAATTTACCTCTTTATCTATCTATCTATATATATATATATATATATATATATATATAAAAGTCAATGTATATGTGTGTGTATATGTATTTAAGTTCCAGCATCACTTCCGAGCAATTTTCATGAAACTTGGTACACGTTTCTCATTTGGCCGACTAAAAATACTGTAGGGTGAAATCAGCCCTAATCCACCCCCTTCTGGGTATGGTTGGTGGCTGATCTTGTAGTCTTGTATGCATGTTATCATCCAGTTGACACTCGGAATGACCACTAGAGGGTGAACTGGAGGTGACTGTCAGTATCTTTATGTTTGAGCACCACCGCGCCCCTGTTGCTTTTGAAATTAAATAGAGTTGGCCGGTTCTGAGCATCAACTGGATGATAACATACATACAAGACCGCAAGACAAGCACATTAGTGAGTCTTCGTTGTTTGTTAATTTATTTTTATTTTTAAAGTTGTGTTTTTTTTTAATTATATTTCTCTCAAACAATTGAAAAAAAAAAACACTTTATTTTCCTCCCGGGCAACACCAGGTATTTCAGCTATCTGAGCTAGTGGTAAATATATATGCACAGCCCTCTGCCATTTACAGAACCTGTCATTGACTTCATTAATTGCAACATCTCAATGGAACAACCATGCTGTCTCCTCTTATGGCAGCAGGTTATGTACCAAAATAACCTCTAGCATAAATTTTAGCTTTCATTTTATCTAAATGGCGATTATTCACAATGAGCACTGCAAACACCGGTGCAAACAACATTGAATGCTAAAGGAGAGCAATGACTTCACTGCCATTTTAACTTTCTTTCGTCTTAAAAAAATGTTAAGAAACATTTTTTTTTACAAATGATAAATGAATACCAGTGTCAATGAAGTTACTGCCAACCCTTTAGCATTCAACATATTCAGCAACTGGGTACAATTAAGGGAGCAAACTGTATAGAAGAGGGTAAATTAAAAACAAAATAGCAAAGTAAATGTAAGCATTCAATATTTTCCCAAAACACAGACATTTTGTAGAAAAAGAGAATTTAAAAGGACAGCTTACTACACAATGTAATCAATTAAAATTAAGAATCATGTACTGAACGTGAAATTGGTTGGAATAAAAACCCTTAGATATGGGGTCCTCCAAAACTGAAATTGGGAGCCACTGCCTTGTGGGATGTTCATGACGATCTCTGCTCAGGTAATTTTATCCTCAAAAGAGTACACAGTAAACCTCAGTATTTGTGCATTTACCAACAGATCATACCAAACAGTGGAGTCTTAGGAAGCGTCTGACCTTTTAAAGCCAAGTGCAGCAGTTTAACAATTTCATCATATTATCTTTGACAATACACAGATACTTGTAAACACAACTGATATAAGGTATTTACAGCAGTAAATGATGATTGCAAAACTCATTTGTTAATTAATATATTTTATAACATGGGATACCAAAATAACTGCTCTCTGACAAAATATCATGCTTGAAATCTACAAACATTTAAACACCGTGAACCACTGGGGTGCGTATAGCTGCCCTAACCCGATACCAACAGGCAGAAATACAAGTGCCACACACAACACACTTTATTTTACATAGGGGAGACACTTTTCTCGCTCCCTAGAGCACAAGACAGTATAACACACCACAATACAAATCTCAGTCCTTCTCTCATTCAGTCCTTCCATCTCTACTTCCCTATCTGGTAAGCTTTGTCCACCTCCTCCCGACTATGGCTCTTCGATTAATGGTGAGGCAGCTCCTTTTATAGTACACCCAGAAGTGTTCCAAGTATTTCTCCACCTTCCTCCAGCTGCATTTCCATATGTGGCGGATGTGGTTCCACTAAAGACTCAACTGCACCTGCAGCACCCCCTGGCGGCTCCCACGGAGCCCAACAGGGCTGCTCCATACTACAACTCCTGACATGCCCTGTGGGATCTGTGGTGCTGTAGCAACCAAAGGGGACTGCCTTCTAGTGTCTCGGGAAAGATAATATCTCCAATGTGGTCTCTCCCTCGGTCCTTCCACCCAGTTGGTGTTTCATCTGGGTAATGGCTCTGGCCATCTGTCATAACATTAAAGAGAAAGGGCAACACCAAAACATCCATATGGAGGTGGATGGGAAAAGAAACTTAAAAAGACACTAAAATATCCACAGGTACAGCTTCTCTATACTGAAGGTAGTGAAAAGGATTACTACTTATCTGCTGTAGCTGTGTTTCAGCACTGCTTTGGTTTCTAACTGATTAATCCCCTTATTTCCTATATTATTGCAGAGAGCCTCAGTTACCTTGTACATATATTATGGCCACCACACTATCAACTCTTTCAAAGAATATGCCACTCACTCATCTCAAAACTAATGCGTAAGATTAAATTGAACAGATGTACCAACTGTTAACTGAAGCCATACAGATCTTCTCATACAGAAGATAGTTTTACCACCCTTCACCTCTACAGGACATATGACACAATAAATGTCCTCAGCTGATACCACTTCAACACACTTTTATATGCACAGCCCTCTCCCGTTTACTGAACCTGTTATTGACATCATTTATTGCCACAATGGAACAACCAAAACTCTGCAGTCTCCTCTTATGGAACTAGGTTACACACCAAAACACGCTCTGCTTTTAAATATTTGCAAAATGTTGCTTCAAAAGCAAAAGGAAAAAAAATATGTGGCTATTGTTTAACATTAAGGGGAGCAGAAGAGAAGAAAAGAATGTTGAAAAGAATCTCAGCTGCCAGTTAAAACTCATATTGTAAGTTGCAAATCTGTGTTTCTCAAATTACGAAACCCTGGGCAAGTACCAAGGGAGTCCAAGGACTGACCAGGTCATCTTTCTTAGAAGCGCTTCCTTTGCTGATAACACCACTTGCAGTGGTGCTGACACCGACCACAGACTGTTCTGTCCGACTTTCTTGAAGACAATCACATCTTTTACTTCTACACTACTCCTCCTCGTGCCAATCCTGTATGATTGTAGTGGTTGCTGCCTCTCTTTCATCATGTTTTCAACTTGTCGTCTCTATATCTTGCGACATAATTCCTTCACTACATGGGACTCATTTTTTTAATCCACCTTAATATCCACCTCAAAGGACAACCCCTGGTAACAGTAATCTCTTAATTCTATATGAATACTTATGCATACTGCTTCTCACTTGTTCATTTTCTAAGTCTTTGTGACATAACACCATCTTCAAGGCTTTATTATGGATCATCCTTGACTTTAACACATAAACCCAACAAGGTCTGAATGTTAGCCTTGTAATGTTGTCTTTCCTTTCAGGTGGGGAAGGTTGAACATGTGGTAGGTAACAGCTTCAAGTAGGGACAATGTATGCCACCCATATCTAAGAGGAGGCACCAGGTGAGAGGTAGAGACCTGTGAGTTAAACCAACAAAAAGAAAATGACGTAGTAGCTGATAGAGTAGCAGTTGGAGAATTAGCTTAAAACACAGAAAGAGACTGAGCGGCAGTATTTTTTTAGTTCTGTTTGTGCTGGATTTTTGTTGTCTTTTTTAACACACCTTCCAAAGGCATAAGAGTGGGAGTAGTACAGGCGCTTCAATTAAGGAAGCAGTTTCCAATGAACAGCCTTGTCAAGGTCTTCATAGTCATTTTTGAAATCTGTGTGCTAACTCTTCTTCTTTGTACCTTGGGTTGTATTTTGGAAAAAACATTCTTCTGTTTTCAAAGAAGTCATTCTCGGAGACCAGATGAAAATATAGAACAATTCTTTATTTATATACAGGTATGCACAAATGTCTCTGTCCAGGAGTGAGCAATCAATAAAATGATTCATCTGCCGTTATGCATTTCTGTTACATTACCTCAACTAATACATCACATCATCTTACTCTTAATATGCATAATATAATAATAATAATTCTTTGCATTTATATAGCGCTTTCTCACTAAAACCGCTCAGTAATTGCAGGATATGAGGAGCTTCATCCAATCAACGAGTATCACTTGTGTTTTCTGAGTCCTATTGACTCTCACATTAATCTGAATATTGTCTTGTAAATAGGGGTGATCTGCGGACTCTTCTAATGATTTTAGCACCACTTCATAGGAGGAGTATTTGGGTTTTCCTATTACTTTATTCTGGCATTCTAGATGGGTGTTTGTTACTCGTCTACTTCGTTTTAACCTCAGCAACTATCTTGGTGGCACCTCTAAGATTAGGTAAAAGCCTAACGCGCCTAGGCTTAAAACAACATTTAGTTAACCCTTTAGTTACATTCAACTCTTAAACTTTTGTTTAATAATTCATTGTTATGACTTCATATAAGTATATACTTGAATTAAATTATAAAATTATATCTTGAATTGATTAAAAATATTGATTACAATTCTATAATTGCTACAATATTTTTACAGGTACCTGTAGAAAAAAGAATATGATAATTGTAACACAGACTTTACAATAATGAGTGTATGTTGGCCATAGGTGATCCTCCATATATCTGACTTTGGCCCTTTCTCCAAAATATTTTGAGAACCACTGTCATTTATTACTAGACAGAAACAATTTAAATGTTATTACTTTTAAGTAATTGTTTAACGTTGGTAATAATTTTGAAGAACCACACAGCTCGATACAATACAGAATTCAGTTCCATTTATTTTTCCATTGTACTTTTCACTGATTACAGTTTTAGAGTGCACACAAAATGTAACCAGAAGTGAATTGCTAAACTTTGCAACATACACTACACAAACACTTAAACTACATTAAACACACAGTGAAACAGAGAAATTTCAATTTAATTTAAATAAACAACTCATAGCCTTATAAAGTCCTTCAAAACTGAAATACAGAGAGTTGACAACAGAGGAGATGAAAATAAAATCCAATGGTCATCAAAAATAAAAAAAAATTGTGTGATGTTCATAGTTAGTAATAACATACAAAGTCACAGTTCTGGTGACCTAGGCCCAGCTGGTTACCCATCCTCAACTTGTGCATTCTATGATATTATAACTACATAGCTTACTGTATAAAAAAGACTGTATCAATGACCCCAAGGCTTCCAGTATTTCTAGGCTAGAACAGTAGTCCTGGCAATGTATTAGTGGCACCAAGTGCTACAACAAGATGTCTAGAAGAGAACCAGAATCAATGAGGGTGTTGATGCAAAGCAAGATGCAGCACAATTACATAGTGAATGTTGCATTCACTGTAAATGACTAGCTTGCCAGAACCTGAGTTTAACTTAATTCAGGATAGAAGCTGCACTGGCATTGGAAACACACACTTATGTCAGTGCAATTGGTTTGCCACCACCACAGGATTTTATGCCACATAATTGTGCAGGATACCATATAGAAAGTGTGATATATCCCCAGGACGCTAAAGTAGTTAGCCCATTGCTTAAATGGGTAGTAGATACTGTAGTGTGCTATAAGCAATCAGTAGTGACCTCCCTGGAAATCAGTGCTTCTGGTGTGAAGAAAAATGAATATGTTTCCAAAGTGCAATCAGTAACAGCAGAGAGCCTCCGTATGCTATGCATGACTCCCTGTTACACTTTACAGTGGGCAGATGACCTGGGGCCTCATCTATAAACGGTGCGTACGCACAGAAATGTTGCGTACTCCCGTTTCCACGCTCAAATCGCGATGTATAAAACCTAAACTTGGCGTAAAGCCACGCACATTTCCACGGTAACTCATACCTTGGCGTACGCAATTTCTCCGCTCGGTTTTGCAGACTGGCGGCACCCAGCGTCAAAGCAGTGCTACTGTTCCTGTGTGGTCACCCTTTCTTTCTTAGCTCCACATTCCTGACGCGGCTTTATAAATACACTGAAACTAACTGCATATTGTTTATTAGTGTAATGCATCTGATTGTAATTAACCTGCAGCAATATAATGGTCCAGGGAATAGCCATAGTATTCCAAATACCATAACTGCTTTAGCGTTGTAACTCTCACTGCATCTTCTTCTTCTTTCAGCTGCTCACGTTAAGGGTTGCCACAGCAGATCAACTTTTTCCATGTTACTCTCACTGCACCACTCGGAGTATTTATATTACTGTATCTGAGTGGGGAATCACAGCAGCAGCTGATCGGAAAGAGAAATATCGGTATACAGCATGAAGCAGACGCTGCCTGAGCCACGGCAAAACGCTTTAGAGACTTCCGAGTACGGACTTCGCGGTTTAGAAAAGGTTTCATCCCAAGAACTCTAAACGCACTCAATCAGTCTATCAAGTGCTCCTTGTAGAACTGTTTACTTATAAGTACAATTACCTCACTGTAAACTTGCACTACAGTTATAATATTGCACAACCTGCGCCACTTTATAAAGCGCGTATTTACATATGATGACGGTATTCATTTTTAAGATGAAATGCAGCAAAATATGTTGATTATATTATACAGATAAAACTTTAACTTCATTTAAATAATCTGTATTGTTAATAATTAAACATGTGAAGACACGGTGCCGCAGCACTAGCTAGTTAAGGGATTGTTCCTGCATTGCGTTGTATTCTTGTGCTGACGCGACACTGGAAAGATAGACGGATAGAATAATTAAACGTGTACTACAAAGATATTTCAATGTTCCTTAAAAGTTTTGAAGAATCGGAGTTCTAAGCTAACAAATGGCTTCACGTCTATTACATAGCTGATTGTGTGGTGATTGGGTTTTTGGAGAAAGAAAAGTAGGGACAGGAATTGGAGGTTAGTACGTTTGAAAGAGACAGTACTGCTGTGATAAATTATTTCATTGAAGGTCGCACATGGCGCCGCAAGCCTCTTGCGTGAGACATGAACAAGCACTGCGCCACCGTGTTCCCATGTTTAATAACATGCTTTCATTCCTATCATCATGAAAAAGATATCACGTATACATCTCAGTATTTTAATTATTCAGAGAGCTGGACTATCACGAATGTAATGGATTATGTGTCCTGTTGGAGAAAGAGAAAGCCCGTTTAAGAAGCAGGTAGTGATTCACGCACAGAGCACAAAGAAGATCAAATACAGAACAAAGCATTTAACGTCCTACTTTAGTTACAATGGGATTTGAGAAACTAGTAAATTAAACGATTTTAAGATGAAGTTTATGATGTTCTACTTTAATGGCAAAATAAACTACGTGATTAAAGTGGAAATTTCGAGATTAAAGTTGACATTTCATGCTTTTTTTCCCACTGTGTGCCTATTTGTTTTGTCTGTACCCTAATAAGCTTTCATATGACACTCAGACAGTGGGCTACGACTTGCCTTTTCACGGCGACTTTGATATGTGATTTCTTTTTTATTTCGGGCACTGTGCGACTTTGTGAACTTGAGCTTTCGAGTTTCTCCGACACTCTGTCACTCAATCAACTTCCTGTTGTTGATTATACCACTGTTTAAACCAACAAATAGTACGTTTTTCCTTTGCCTCCACTTGGTATTATGCTGAAATTCTTATATTTTCCCCCATGCTTTTCCCATTGTCTTTTCTCAGAAGGCTATTTATATTGATTTGCATATTCAAAGAGGCGTAATTCTGGGAGGAGTTGGGGCGGGACAGAAGGCGCGTGCATGCGCGTTACTTTTCACGCTGATCGGGATTTATGTAGTGGAAGAACGTGAAAGTTTGCGTACCTACAGATTCCTGCATCTGGATTTTTCTGTGCATATGCACATTCCCGCTCCAGGGGTCACCAGGGGTCTCATGTATAACGCCGTGCGTAGAACTCACACTATAACATGGCATAAGCACAAAAGCGGGAATGTGCGTACACACAGAAAAATCCAGATGCAGGAATCTGTATGTACGCAAACTTTCACGTTCTTCCACTACATAAATCCGATCAGCATGAAAAGTAACGTACGTGCACGCGCCTTCTGTCCCGCCCCAACTCCTCCCAGAATTACGTCTCTTTGAATATGCAAATCAATATAAATAGCCTTCTGTGAAAAGACAATGGGAAAAGCACGGGGGGAAATATAAGAATTTCAGCGAATACCAAGTGGAGGCAAAGGAAAAACATACTATTTGTTGGTTTAAACAGTGGTACAATCAACAAAAGGAAGTTGATCGAGTGACAGAGTGTCGGAGAAACTTGAAGCCTCAAGTTCACAAAGTCGCACAGTGCCGAAATAAAAAAGAAATCACATATCAAAGTCGCCGTGAAAAGGCAAGTCGTAGCCCACCGTCTGAGTGTCATATGAAAGCTTATTTGGGTACAGACAAAAAAAAATAGGCACACAGTGGGAAAAAAGCACGAAATGTCAACTTTAATCTCGAAATTTCCACTTTAATCACGTAGTTTATTTTGCCATTAAAGTAGAACATCATAAACTTCATCTTAAAATCGTTTAATTTACTAGTTTCTCAAATCCCATTGTAACTAAAGTGACACATTAAATGCTTTGTTCTGTATTTGATCTTCTATGTGCTCTACATGTGTGAATCACTACCTCCTTCTTAAACGGGCTTTCTCTTTCTCCGACAGGACACATAATTCATTACATTCGTGATATTACAGCTCTCTGAATAATTAAAATACTGAGATGTATACGTGATATCTTTTTCATGATGATAAGAATGAAAGCATGTTATTAAACATGGGAACACGGTGGCACAGTGCTTGTTCATGTCTCACGCAAGAGGCTTGCGGCGCCATGCGCGACCTTCGATGAAATAATTTATTACAGAAGTACTGTCTCTTTCAAACGTACTATCCTCCAATTCCTGTCCTTACTTTTCTTTCTCCAAAAACCCAATCGCCACTCATTCAGCTATATAGACGTGAAGCCATCTGTAAGCTTAAAACGCCGATTCTTCAAAACTTTTAAGGAACATTGAAATATCTTCGTAGTGCATGTTTAATTATTATATCCGTCTATCCTTCCAGTGTCGCGTCAGCACCAGCAAGAATACAACACAATGCAGGAACAATCCCTGAACTAGCTAGCGCTGCGGCATCGTGTCCTCACATGTTTAATTATTAACAATAAAGATTATTTAAATGAAGTTAAAGTTTTATCTGTATAATATAATCAACATATTTTTCTGCATTTCATCTTAAAAATGATATCATCATCATATGTAAATACGCGCTTCGTAAAGTGGCGCAGGTTGTGCAATATTATAACTGTAGTGCAAGTTTACAGTGAGGTAATTGTACTTATAAGTACAAACAGTTCTACAAGGAGCACTTGATGGACTGATTGAGTGCGTTTATAGTTCTTGGGATGAAACTTTTTCTAAACCGCGAAGTCCGTACAGAGAAGTCTCTGAAGCGTTTTGCCTTGGCTCAGGCAGCGTCTGCTTCATGCTGTGTACCGATAATTCTCTTTCCGATCAGCTGCTGCTGTGATTCCCCACTCAGATACAGTGATATAAATACTCCGAGTGGTGCAGTGAGAGTAACATGGAAAAAGATTATCTGCTGTGGCAACACCTAACAGGAGCAGCTGAAAGAAGAAGAAGATGCAGTGAGAGTTACAACGCTAAAGCAGTTATGGTATTTGGAATACTATGGCTATTTCCTGGACCATTATATTGCTGCAGGTGAATTACAATCAGATGCATTACACTAATAAACAATATGCAGTTAGTTTCAGTGTATTTATAAAGCCGCGTCAGGAATGTGGAGCTAAGAAAGAAAGGGTGACCACACAGGAACAGTAGCACTGCTTTGACGCTGGGTGCCGCCAGTCTGCAAAACCAAGCGGAGAAATTGCATACGCCAAGGTATGAGTTACCGTGGAAATGTGCGTGGCTTTACGCCAAGTTTAGGTTTTATACATCGCGATTTGAGTGTGGAAACGTTCGTACGCAACATTTCTGTGCTTACGCACCGTTTATACATGAGGCCCCTGGTATTTTAAGAGAAAGCTGTGATTTAAGATTACAGGAACCACTTGGGCCACTATGGGCCTTTCGGGCCTGAAGGTGTGCTGCAGCCCAATTATAGTCCTGGAAATTGTTTATGGGATTATATCCTTGAAGTAGCTCCTGACCAGAGATTAAAAGACTCATATGGTCATCCCAGAATTTCACTCGGAGTCAGGAAGATTGTAGGTTGGAAAAGTTTGACTGATTGAAGGAAGAAAGCGCCAGGTGGTGAGGGGACAAGAAGTGCAAGTTGTGTTAGTTTTGTGTGAGACATTACACTAAGCACCAGAACTGTTAAGCAGAGATCCAGAGCAGAAGCTAGAAAGGTAATAACTGATGTACATTTAAAAAAGAAGGAGAAAAGAAGAACATAAAAAGTTTAATAAATAAGAAGACCATGTACACCCTCTAGCTTGATTTGTTAGCTGCTAGCTACAGTAGGATGCTGCAGTATTACACACATACACTTTTTTAAAAGTTATGGCTTCCATTTAAATTACACAATGCACTAGTTTTGTTCTAGACTTTTGTTCCATGACCCATGGATTGAAGTTGTGCTTCCTTGCTTCCACTTTGGATGCACTTCCAGGTAATTTCTACAGTTGTCCAGAGGTACATGATTCACTATTTAATTAAAAGAATTCCAATGGAGAAGGCACAACATGTAATAAACACAGTAGAAAGCAGGCATTCAGTGATTCTTAAAGTTGACTTTTTATTTGGTATAAGGTTTTACTGCTTTTATAACTTTTTAATAACTTGTTTCTTTTTTAGCTAGTATTATTTTACATAACATAAAAACAGGTTTATGTCAGAAATGGAAGAATTATTACTGCTTTATATTCTTAATAACTAAATGATGTATACTGTGTGTTAATAGATATAGTGAAAAGGCTACAAAGCGAAGACCTTTTGACTAAACTGAATTGACGTTCATATCTGTATTTTGTATCCTCCGCTGTCTTTATAAATGTATACCAAAAGACTGAAAAGTGTTTAATCAAGTCATTATTCCTCTAGTTGTGCATCAACTCTTCTCTAAGGTCATCACAATTGTATCCAGGACGCCATGGGCGATTCTGTAATAGAGAAACTGTGTTCATGCCTCTAACTGTAATGTTTTTAAAACTGTCCTGAGGTTGTTTCACATCAGCACTTTTCACTAATGAAGAAGCTATCTCTGTACTCTACTTTAACTCCTATCAGTGACACTGAATAGAAATTATCTTAAAGTGAAAAATCTATCCATTCATTCACTTGTAATACACCCCCATTGTCAAACCTGCTTAAATCCAGTTCAGAAGCCCTGGGAGCTGGGCCTTATCCTGTAAGCAAGGAAGACATCCAAACTAAAAGGGACACCAGGGCATTATAAGGTGCACACACTCACAAGTGGCCAATTCAGGATAGTCAAATGAGACTAACTTGCACGTCTTTGGGATGTGAGAGAAAAAACTGAGAACCTGAAGAAAAACATGCAAATTTTACAGCTTAGAACACTTGGAACTGTGAGGCAGCCATTTCACATAACTATGGGTAAACAGTGTATAGTATTCATATTTTTGGATTTCTATAGCATTTGCTAAACCTTTTTTATTAAATTAGTGATTATCTTCTTTTCCTCTTATCTACTAGTCTAATAATTTTAAATGTTCATGGGTAAACCAAGATTAATCCTGATGTGTCATGTTTTGAATGAGAAACAAAGTTTACACTTTTAGGACCATGTCACATTTTACTGCTATTTGTAGACTGTGATAAAGAATACAGAATCAAATAGTATTAAAATTAGTGCACATGCAGGACATCACTCTAATTTAAAGCAGTAATACTTTTCACAAGATGAAGCTTTTTCACGAGAAGACTGAAAGTCAGTTTGCCTGTGTGAACAATGGAATGGTTAAAGCTAATCTCAGTTAAGATGCATTTTTATTTGGGATTCATGGAAGGCCTTAAGCCCCCTGGCCCCACTTGTCAATAATAGTAATGAATTACAGTCTTGTCAGTCATTTTATTTATAACATACATCAAGTAATGTGCTTGGGCATATCACCAGTGATTGCACCTGAGGTCATCAGCTGTTTCGGGGCTTTTAACATCAGACACCCTCGCCCAGGCAACCCAGCCTAGAGTGATTAGTTCACGGCCTGTGTCCAAGGAACATGTGTCCACAATTCACAGCCAACCTCAAGGCTTTCTCTGCTGCCACTGTAGTTTCCTGGATGGCCTTTCTTCTGTGTTCACCAATAAAGCCGAGGAGACTAAAGGCCCTGCACTGTCTGATCTACAAAGCCTATACAGCCCACTTCTTTGGTAACACACTGTGCACACCACCCTCATCTATGAAACTCCACAACCAAATCTGTTTACTTGGCTTTCTTGCTTTCGCTGACTTCCTCCATCTTTTCCTCCCAAGGAACCGTGAGTCCCAGCATGACCTCCTATCTTAATGTCTCAGACTGCAGCACAGTACAGTAATTCCTCCTCCATCGCGGGGGTTGCGTTCCAGACCCCCCCTGCGAAAGGTGAAAATCTGCGAAGTAGAAACCATATGTTTATATGGTTATTTTTATATTGTCATGCTTGGGTCACAGATTTGCACAGAAACACAGGAGGTTGTAGAGAGACAGGAACGTTATTCAAACACTGCAAACAAACATTTGTCTCTTTTTCAAAAGTTTAAACTGTGCTCCATGACAAGACAGAGATGACAGTTCCGTTTCACAATTAAAAGAATGCAAACGTATCTTCCTCTTCAAAGGAGTGCGCGTCAGAGAGAGAGAGAAAAAAGCAAACAGTCAAAAATCAATAGGGCTGTTTGGCTTTATGCAAAGCACCGCCGGAGAAAGTACTGTAGCTGCAAGGAAGGGAGCAAGCATTTTTCTGCATTTTTAGAGGAGCGTTCGTATCCTCTAGGCCAGTGTGCGAACAGCCCCACTGCGAACAGCCCCTCCCGTCAGGAGCAGAGAATGTCAGAACGAGTGAGAGAACGAGAGAGAGGAAAGCAAACAATCAAAAATCAATACGTGCTGTTTGATCTTTTAAGTATGTGAAGCACCATGCGGGAAGCATATCGCTTTCAAAGCAGCCACATGTAAGCCCAGCAAAGAAGGGAGCAGTGTGAAGGTAATCTTTCAGTGTTTTTTGAGGAGCGGCCGTGTCCTCTAGGGGTGCAAACAGCCTCCATGCTCACAATATATTTGAGTAGTTTTATTTAATACATAATACGCGCTGTGGTTGGGTAGCTTCTCAGCCATCTGCCAATAGCGTCCCGTGTATGAAATCAACTGGGCAAACCAACTGAGGAAGCATGTACCAGAAATTAAAAGACCCATTGTCCGCAGAAATCCATGAACCAGCAAAAAATCTGCGATATATATTTAAATATGTTTACATATAAAATCCGCGATGGAGTGAAGCCGCGAAAGTCAAAGCGCGATATAGCAAGGGATTATTGTATCTGCTTTTAGAGTGGTCCCTATAATGTTCTTCTTCAGGAACTGGAGCTGTTTTTCCAGATAATGTTCATCTGGCAGACAACAGCTGTTAAAAGTACCCATGCTGCTGCTACTCTTAATTGAGGCCTGGGCTTCTCTCATGCTCTGATCAAGGTGATGTCCTGCCTTGCTGGTTGTGTGTAGAGAGCCTGTGCTCAGGTGGCCTCAGGAATCACTTTCAGCACCTGGTCATAGTGCCAGCAATAGCATCCATCGCCTAGTGCTTTAGGGCATTAACTGAGGATATGCTTGTGTGTTCCTCTCCTGTGGCTCAAGGGTAAGCTGGTAAGTCAACTTTGCCCCAACATGCTAGGCAGAACATCATATGCGGACTGGAGGAGGAACTTAATGCTGAAAGATCCAGACTGCCCCAACTCGGACCAGGAGATACTACAGTGTGTTGTCTGCTTTTATCTTGTCCATGCTCCTTGCTGCCATATACCCACTTTTTGATTCTTTTGCAGTTATTGAACTGTACATCTCACCTCCTTTGAAATCAGTCAGCACCTGTCCTTACACTGGGCTTTATCATAGATGGGTACTGGGATTCTCTCTAACTCTGCTTGACCCTCTACCATTGACCCCACCGACACCCTGTGATGTAGCCATGACTCTGCCTGGTACTCTGCATCATGTGCCGTCCATTTACTGTACTCCCATTCCTCACCTCAATGTCAGTCTGGGAGACTTGGCTTTCTTCTTCTCCCTGGCTTCCTCCATCGGTTCCTCCCAAGAAACTGTGAGTCCCAGCATGACCTCCTGTCTTGATGTCTCAGAGAACAGCACAGTATCTGCTCAGAGTGGTCTCTATGATTTTCTTCAGGAATTGGAGCTGTTTTCCCAGATAACTTTCATCTGACAGACAACAGTTGTTAACAGTACTCCTGCTGCTGCAAGTCTTGATTGAGGCTCCCTCCTCCTTTGAAATCAGTCAGCACCTGTCCTTGCCCTGGGCTTTATCATAGCTGGGTACTGGGATTCCCTCTAAGCCTGCTTGATCCACTACCACACCTCACCAGCACACTGTGACTCTGCCTGGTCTACTGAATCCTGCACCCTCCATTTCCTCCCATTCCTCACCACAATGTCAATCTGGGTGACTTTCGGATATTAAATCATAAAAATATAAAATGTCTTTCCTTAAGGGTGGCACAGTGGTAGCTCTGCTGCCTCACAGTAAGGAGACCAGGATTCACATCCTCCATCCTTCCTGTGAGGAGTTTGCATGTTCTCACTATGCATACAGTATGTGGGTTTCCTCCTTGTGCTCTGGTTTACTTCCACAATCCAAAGACATGCAGGTTAGGTGGATAGGTGACTTAAGTTAGCCCTAATAGTGTGTGAGTGTGTTCCATGCTCTCTCCTGCCTTGTGCTCTATGCTTGTTGGGATAGACTCCAATTTACCAATGACCCTGGTCAGGTATTTAGAAAATGGTATAGTAGAGTTCGGTCTTTATTTGACAGCTTTTAGAAGTATCTATTAGGTAACCAAATTAATTTGATGAACTGAATAGTCCCATCTTGCTTTGTCATACAGTTCTTGCATAAATTATGAGGGAAAATGAAAAATGTTTTCATTCTGCCAGACACTTGCAAGGGTCGATTTTGTATTATTTTTGTGGCAGCATTTACGTTCTCTGTTTTCCTCTTGTTAGGTTCTATGATGCTTTTTTGACAATTAGAAAATTGTCATTGAAATTAGAAAATCTCTTTCTTTTCCCAGCCTAATTCATGAAAAACAGATGATACATGGAATGATATTGTGCCCACTATAATTGGGAGAGTAAGCCGCAACCAACAGAGTTACTGCTATGCAAAAGACTTTCTGTCTTTAAAGAAGACATCTTTAACTTTGGTTTTGGTCAGCAAAAAATATTTCATTCTAACCTCCCTCACAATCAAAAAACAATACATCCCATAAAACATCATCAAAGAGAAGTACAGGCTGTGCCTCTCTAGAAGAAAGAAGAGCCTTAAAAAAGGACATTAACTTCACAGAAATACAAAATAGCAAAACAAAGCAGGCTGAAAGTATGGTGACATTGTTATCTGCATAAGACTCGGGGTGTGCGTGTCCAAGGTTGACTAACAGACGTCAAGTAAGAAGATGATTTGCTTAAAGATGTAAAGCTGGCACTGTAGCAGATGTGAGCTGGCAGCTCAACTAAGGAACTGTAGCATTAAGAATTCTGCTTGTGCTCATATTGGCAAAGTTCTTTACAAATAATCGTTCTCTGCTAAACTCTTTTGATTTGGAAGCCAGCAGTGGAGACCACAGTCATTGGGATGTTTAAACTGCAAGCAAAGCCACTCTTTTCACTGAGGCACAATATTACTGAGGTTCATCTCCCATCTGCTAGTTGTGGTACAACAACCCTACATTTGCAAGAAAGGAAGAAAACTTGCACCAGCTCCTGGGGAAGAAAAAAAATGCTTTAGTTTAGGTAGGGCAAAATTAATCTATTACTTGTTTACTCTTATGTACCACTTCTTTAATAAAGGCCTTGTTATGAGATGTTCACTTTAAAAATGTATTTCTCATAGAATACATTTTTCCAAGCAAAAGTACACATGGGAATGTGGGTTACTTTAATTGTGGAAAAATTCTGTGCAATTATTTTTGCATAGTAATGCTTCCTGATTGTAGTGATTATTTATTTCATGGTGATGCAACGTCATTTGGTTTACATATGGGCACCTTCATGTTATGATTCCCGTTAGTGGCATGCTACTCCCTGTTGCCAAGGAATTTGGCTTTGGACAGTGCCATATCTTACATCATCAGTGTAACCCCTTAATTACCAACACGACAATTCATTTGTATCTGTGATTTGGATAAAAAACTCTAACGAACATAGTCCAATTTTCTCTCATTTAAATTGACGGTTTCTGAACTTACAGTTTTTCATCCAACTTTTCCTTTTGTTTGGTAATAAGGCTTTGGTGCAATAGGTTTCATCTTCTGGGTTTCAACTTGTTTCTGGTTTTGAGTATGTTTCATCTTCTGGTTTTTGGGCAGTATAGGTTTCTTTTGGTGTTAATAACACTTACCAAGCATCAGTGAAGTATTTATTCATCTGTGCAATGTGGCCTACTAAAATAACATCAATTTGGATTGGTCAGAAGCAGCTTAACTGATAGATATTTCTCATGATTTTGCACATTTCAGAACTCCAGCTCCTTCATAGTTAATTTTACTAGCATACCTAAGGTTCATAGCATGCATTGCTGCACAAAAATTAATAACCACTTTACTGATGCTTTGTAAGCGTAATTAAAACCAAAAGTCTTTGTTCTGGTTTTGTTATATAAGAGCAATTAAGTAATAGATGCATTTTTGCCAAACCTAAAGTGTCACTAAAAAACCTTCAGGGCACCTAAAGAACACACTAACTTCCATAAGCCCACCTTGCCAACATATTGGCAAAGTGTTCAGTGTATCTGCTTTAATGATATGTCTGGGGGCATAACTCAGATTCATTTATGATCTTAATTGTTTGTTGCCCATTCCAGTACCAGATACACAGAGATAATATTCATCTATCCCTTCTCAGAGCCTACCTCGTCTATCCTGGCAACACTGATGGCAAGGCAGCAACCAACCCTGAAGGGGATGCCAGTCCACCAATAGTTATATACAAACACACACAATCATCTGTTCAGAACCAAAGTTGCCTCTAATCAACCTAACATGCGTAGCTTTGGGATTGGGGAGGAAGGACAGAGCACCCAGAGCAAAATCTGTACAGACAGCCGGGAAAACATCTCACTGCTTTATCATATGGGTAAAATAAGAATTTTAAAAGATAGCATTTGCTGATTGAAAGCTTGTTTGAAAAAGGTTAAAATGTAAAATGTGCCATTTTACTCAGGAGTTTAGCAGATTTTACTCACTTTCCAGAGAAGAGAGACACAGTCAGCAAGCTTGCCAGTGTAGCAGCAGATGTGTTAGTAGTAGTATTGTCACTTGTACATAGTGACAGATTCTAAAAAAATTTGTTCTAGAAAGTTTTTTATTTGAAATATGTTAAAGGTGCACATTATATTCTTAATACTGAATGAAAAAGTCAAAGGAATGTATTTCTACTCAATTACATGTATACAGGTATATTTAAAACTAAGGTAAACAAAAGCAAGCATGTTAGTAACAAGCCAAAAATAGTATTGAAAAAGTACACACACATATACTGTATATAATGTACAGTGACAATATAATGACATATAATGACAATATAATGACAATATATATATTGTCACACACGTGCGCATGGGGAACAGCTGAAGGGCCTAATCACTTGTAGTTCTACGCCTGGCCAGGGGGCGGCGGAGTGTACTGACTATCTCTTTCAGTCCCTTGCAGACCTTTCCCGGGAAATCCCGCCTCTTGCCACCCCCAAGGATGACGTCACTTCCGACCACGAGGACGCCACTCCCAGTTCCTGCTACGCTGATGTCATTTCCTTTCCAGGCCTATAAAACTGCCATCTTGCCTCACTACAGGCAGTTCTGTTTTGGACTCTGAACGATTCACATCATGTACTTAAAAAGAGCAATTGCAGCCAAGTATAATATACGGATGGCTGCCCCAAATCTTTGTGATGTCTCCGACTCATTCTTGTTACAGTGGCGTAGTCGGCAGGATGAAGCTTTCCGAGAAGAAACCGGGAAGGAACCATGAACGTACTCAGGTAGGAGAGTACCGGGGCCGTGTTTCCGGGTGGGTGGCGTGCTCAGTGGCCCGGAGTGGCACGGTGCAGGCTTCGCTCCCACCAAGGGACAACAAACCCTTAATCCTATACAGGGAGAATGTGGAAGAGACCCACCGACGTGGGCTGGTTCCTAGGGGAAAACGAAAAGGGCTTACTATGTTCTCTCAGAGGAGAGGACTGGGCCGCCCATTGGGACCAAGGTCCTAGAGACATATGGGCTATACCCAGACCAGCAGGTAAAAACCCTACAGACTTGGGAATATGATCCTGAGAGATCAACTCGGGAGCAAGCTTATGTTCTCTGGGAACTGGTGGCTCAGTGGCTGAGACCCTTTGAGCTAAACACCAGACAAATTGTGCAGCAGGTAGCCTGCTTTCTTTTGCTTCAAGGTCTTCCCAATAACTTTGCCCAGCCGGTCTGGGGAAACTTCCATTCCATGGATGAGCTAATAACTCAAATAAGACCTAAGCCAGCCTCACAATCTGTGAGAGCAGAACAGTCCTCTTGTGAACTCCGCAGGGATTACGTCCCACTATATAAGTCCCTTCTATATAACCCGAAGAGTCCCGTTGTCCCCGGGGCACGGGGTGGGCCGCTCGTGCGGGAGCACGGAGGGATGCGGGTGGAAGGGGAGAGGACGGTTGTGTGCACTTACGAACCCCCTGGCTACTGGTAATACGGGAGTGGTGATAATCAATGGCTTTAAGGTTACAGTACTTTTGGATACCAGCAGCAACATCTCCATTGTTGATTGCCGTTATGTACTACCGCGACAGGGAACGAGAAAAAAGACCAGTATCCGGTGTATACATGGCGAAACACAATCATACAAAACTGCCCTGTGTGTCATCAGCTATGAGGGAGTGGTAAAAAAGTTCTCCGGAGCGGTTCACCCACACCCACCTTTTCCTGTGATCCTAGGGCGAGACTGGTCTGACAGCAAATGCGGTGTACTGATAACCACTCCTCGTAATTCTGTAGGCCTTGTCATAGAAGGAACAAACCCGTCTCAGGCTGTTTCCATGCCATGTAATCGGCCGGAGGAAAGAGATATGGAAGACTCTGAGGAGGACGGGGAGGTTCCTGGGCCGTCGCACAGAAACACGTCATCAACCCAGGCCTCGACAAGCCGGGAGGACTCCCCGCCCCTTGAGGTCAGACCGGACCCTTTCTCTGAATTACAAGTTCAATTCAATGAAACACCGGCGTCTTTCAGGAGAGAACAATGGAATGACGACTCCCTGAAGTTTGCTAAAAATGCAGTCGTGCTTGTCAATGGCCAACGCACTCATCTGCCCATGCCTCGTGGCCCTGACTTTGTACTTGACAGCGATCTGTTATATTGAGTAGCTGATCATGAGGGTGGAGTGCGGAAGTTGCTGCTAATCCCGCGAACCTACCGGCGGCAGGTTTGTGAATTGGCACACGCCCATCCCCTGGGAGGCCATCTAGGCACCGAAAAGACTTTAGAGCGAATTAAGCTCAGATTTTATTGGCCGGGAATAAATGAGGAGGTTCGCCATTTTTGCATTTCTTGTCCAGAATGTCAATTACGGCAAATTCCTAGGAAGGACCGCTCTCCTCTCGTTCCCCTCCCCCTGATTGATGTTCTCTTTGAGCGTATTGGGGTCGATATAGTAGGACCTCTGGAGCCCTCGGCCCGAGGATATAAATATATATTAGTCCTCGTAGATTACGCTACCCGATATCCAGAGGCAGTTCCGTTGTGCTCTGCCACTACTAAAGCTATCGCACGGGAACTAGTGGGTGTATTTGCACATGTTGGGATCCCTAAAGAAATCCTCACGGATCAAGGGACGCCCTTTATCTCGGCGACGTTCAAGGAAACGGCCAAGTTACTCAAAATAAAGCACTTAAGGACTGCAGTGTATCATCCTCAAACCAATGGTCTTGTTGAGAGGTTCAATCAAACTTTCAAACAAATGCTGCGCAAGGTGGTCAGCGCGGACAGGAGGAACTGGGATCAGCTCCTCGCCCTCGTACTCTTTGCTTATCGGGAAGTCCCTCAAGCCTCTACGGGGTTCTCCCTTTTTGAACTGTTGTATGGATGACAACCCCGAGGTTTATTGGATGTACTAAAAGAAGAATGGGAATTAGAGGCTCTTCCCTCTGTCAATATATTAGAGTATATCGCACAGTTATGCGATCGATTCGGAAAAATCCGACCTATTTTAAAGAGTCACATGGAAGAGGCGCAAGCAGCACAGGCCCACTATTATGATCGTGGCACGGTTCTCCGGGAGTTCCGACCGGGGGATCGCGTCATGGTGTTGGTCCCTACCTCGCATTCGAAGTTGCTTGCCCATTGGCAAGGCCCGTATGAAGTTAAGGAGAGGAAAGGGCCCGTCAATTATTTGGTGAAACAACCCAATCGTCGGCCGAGCGAGCGAGTGTATCATGTTAATTTGCTGAAGCCGTGGAAGGAGAGGGACCCCGATCCCTCCTCCGCTCAGCCCCGCTCTTTCTTTGCTCAGAGTGACAGCCTTAACTTCGGTACCGACTTGAATGCTAAACAGAGACAGGAACTTGAGACAGGTATCTTGTCTGTTCCGGAGGTAGTAAGTGAGAAGCCCGGAAGGACCTCTCTGATTGCACACGACATTGTGACAGAACCCGGAGTTGTCATACGAGAACGCCCATATCGTCTTCCCGAAGCAAAGAAGGCAGAAGTGGAGCTTGAGATCAAGCGCATGCTGGAGCTAGGTGTGATTGAGGAAAGTTATAGTCTCTGGTCCAGCCCGATCGTCTTGGTCAGTAAGCCCGACGGGAGTTGGAGATTTTGCAACGACTTCCGTCGACTTAATCAAGTCTCCCAATTTGACGCCTACCCAATGCCTCGCGTGGACGACCTCCTCGAGAGACTTGGGCAAGCGAAGTTTTTGACCACACTTGACATGACAAAGGGGTACTGGCAGGTTCCTTTAACGGACTCCGTGAAGGCTAAGACCGCGTTTAGCACCCCTAGCGGGCACTGGCAGGACACGGTCCTCCCATTCGGGTTACATGGGGCACCGGCAACTTTTCAACGTCTGGTGGACAGAGGGCTCCGGCCCCATAACGTGTTTAGTGCTGCCTATTTGGATGACGTTGTCATCTATTCCAGCACATGGAAGGATCATGTGCGGCAGGTGGAAACAGTATTGCGGACACTGGCTGAAGCCAGGCTTCGAATTAATCCAAGGAAGTGTTTCTTTGGGTTAAAAGAAGCTAAATATTTGGGCTACCTGGTGGGTCATGGTACCGTCAAACCAGTGTTCCAAAGTTAATGCCATATTAAACTGGCCCTGTCCGAATACCAAGCGACAAGTGCAGGCTTTTCTCGGATTGGCGGGGTACTACCACCGGTTTGTACCCCGGTTCTCCGAGAGAGCAGCACCCTTGACAGACCTTACAAAGAAGAGGACCCCAAACCACTTGGTATGGACTGACAAGACGGCCGCTGCATTTTGTGACCTAAAACAGGCTCTTACGTTCGCACCCATATTGAAAGCACTCGACTTTACACTTCCTTTTATACTCCAGACTACTCCAGACGGACGCTTCGGACACAGGCCTGGGGGCCGTGCTGAGCCAAAGTGTCAATGGTGTTGAACACCCCGTCATGTACCTGAGCCGGAAACTGCTGGATCGGGAGACCAGGTATGCTGCAGTGAAATGCGAGGCTCTTGCGAGAAAATGGGCGATTACGCAGTTGAGGTATTACCTCTTGGGCCGTGAATTTACTCTGGTGACGGACCATGCACCCCTCCAGTGGATGGCCCTTCACAAGGAGTCGAATCCGCGGGTCACTAGGTGGTTTCTTGACCTCCAACCTTACAAGTTCTCGCTTGTTCACCGGAAGGGTTCTCTCCATGCCAATGTGGATGCTCTCTCTCGAGTCCATGACCTCTCGGACTGGTCCGCCCAACCCAGTGGGTCTGGGCTAAGGCGGGGGCCTTGTCACACACGTGCGCATGGGGAACAGCTGAAAGGCCTAATCACTTGTAGTTCTACGCCAGGCCAGGGGGCGGCGGAGTGTACTGACTATCTCTTTCAGTCCCTTGCAGACCTTTCCCGGGAAATCCCGCCTCTTGCCGGCCCCAAGGATGACGTCACTTCTGACCACGAGGACGCCACTCCCAGTTCCTGCTACGCTGACATTATTTCCTTTCCAAGCCTATAAAACTGCCATCTTGCCTCACTACAGGCAGTTCTGTTTTGGACTCTGAATGATTCACATCGTGTACTTAAAAAGAGCAATTGCAGCCAAGCATAATATACGGGTGGCTGCCACAAACCTTTGTGATGTCTCCGACTCATTCTTGTTACAATATATATATATATATATATATATATATATATATATATATATATATATATATAGTGGGGAACAGCCCGGACACAGACAGGTAGACATGTTGATTTCACCCAACACACGTTTATTTACAATATTTACATCCATCGAAGTGCACAATACCCAGTGCTGCAGCACCAATCACCCCTCAAGTCCTTGGCCACAACACAATGCCTTCTCACAGTCTCTGGTCCGCCTCCACTCCTCTCCACCAAGCTTCGTCAACTACCACCCGACTCTTGCCCCTGACTGGAGGGAGGCGGCCCCTTTTATCCATCCTGGATGGACTCCAGGTGCATCCCAATGAGCTTCTGTGGCCACACCCCTGTGTGGCGGAAGCTCTGGCGGTGTATCCGGAAGTCCTCCGGGTGTCCCCAATCCTCTTCCCCCCAGCATTTCCAAGTGTGGTGGAAGTGCTGAGGTCCAGGGCTCCCAAGGCATCGGGGCACCCCCTGGCGGTGACCACGGGCCCCTACAGGGTTGCCCTTCCATGCTCTGTACCCGTGGCCCCCAAAGCAACCAGGATGGGCGCCCCCTCGTGTCCTCCGGTCCTCCTGGGTATCCCGGCCGGGCATGAACCCCAGCCGGGTACCACTATATATATATATATATATATATATATATATATATATATATATATATATATATAATGTATACAGTACACTATACAGTAATATAATAAAGACAGTGACAATTAAAGTTAGCACAGCGGAACAGACCAAGTATGGGGGCAGGTAGGAGTTTTACAGAAGTCAAGTGTCTCTTTCAGCAAGGAAGGTGCCAGCTTTAATGCTGACCAATAACCTCTTACCGGATTTGCATACTTTGCCAGTAGCCACCTTGTAAAAGGGACTCTTTGGATAGAGTTTAAAGCAGTGTTTAAAGCAGTGTTTTGTGCACGCTGGCCATTGCTACAACTGATTGGATGGTTTAGTAAGGTTCTCAGAACAGCTTTGCTGTAGTCGATTGTGGCGTCTGGTAGGGTGACTGCAAGACAATCAAACTTGACTATAGAGGAAGTAAAAGTCTTACCAAGGTTTCCGCAGATGAACATGTGGAAGGATCATTACTGAGCCTCGAGATGCAAGAGAGGAGGGCGTTTGCATCTGCCCGACCCTGTCTCTCCCCACTAGTCAGGCCTGAAGCCTCTCATTTTCCTACAGTCAGCCTTGCGTGGGTGATAACTATTTGGGGATAGTCCAGTGATGATTCAAACCTGCTTTTGTGGGTCTCTTTGAGTGTCTCACCTGTTATTCTATTTTATAGCACCAGAATCATAAAAATAAAGATGTCAATATTTAAGATGATGGCACAATACCTTCCTTGTCTGAGTTTATAGACAATCTGATTGACCTTTTGGTTTTTTGACCTTATGTTTGTTCCTGGGTTTAGAGGGTTTTTTGTTTCATCTCCTGATACATAATGTTTCTTTCATTTTGCCTGCTATTCTTCATATTGGCATACATATTGTATATATTATACACACACACACACACTCACACACGCACACACACACATGCACACAACACATACATATATATATATATATATATATATATATATATATATATATATATATATATATATATATATATACATATCAGATTCAGATAATAGGATCAACTGTAAATCTTGTTTACTTCATGGCCCTGGAGCAGTAATGTACGACTGTAAAATGCCAGCTGCTTTTTTGCAAGGCCAGCATTATCTGTTTAAATCAGCTACAAATGTAGCAGTTATATGTTATAACAATAAGTGAAAACAATGCAGCACAAACCATAAAAAAACTAATTTCCCTCTGAGCTCTCTAGGATTAAATGTGTAGATCATTATGCATGTTAATGCATTTTTCAACAAGTTGTCTGGAAAAATGTATGCCCTTTAAAATAGGGCCCAAAATAAAACCTGCAGCTAACTCAAGTTTAGCATAAAAAAGAGAATTAGTGAGAGAAGTGTGTAGGGCAGATTCTAAACATGCATTGACTATAACACTCATTGCTTTCAGCATTGCCAAAGTCAGGTTTAGCTGGTAAAATCAGCATTATTAGTTAATGAAATATTCACACTCACTCACTTACACACACCTACACTCATTCACATTGGACCCATCTAATGCCACCACTTAACCCAATACCGGCATTTTAAAAGCACTTGAAGAAAGTCCACTCTGGGATACAAAGCCAGGGCAGACTCCTCAGAGATGGTGAACAGACTAGGAATCCAAGTCAGTCACTTGGATCTCTGAGGCACAATCACTAAACAAGTAAAGTATGACATAGAAATAGCTGAAACAATTTATAAAAGACAAATTACCTTTGAAGAGAGATGTTATGACTGCATGCAAATCTTGTTTAACTAAAGAAACTGAGTGTGTGGAATTTCAAGATACATTCTTCCATCTATTCATTTTTCAGAATCTACTTTTCCCACTGCTGGGTAAGAGAAGCCTATAGCTGTAATGGCAGGATGAGCTCTGCAAGAAATGTTAGTCCATGGTGAGGTAAAATATATATTTCACACACAATTTATCGAAAGTTACTGTAGCTGAACATTCAGCTTTTGTCTGATTCTTGATAAATTTGCTGTATTTCTTTGTACAGAGTTTTAAACTACACAATCAAAAGCAGTGCTAGGGGATTCAGGAAAACAGCTGTCATGAAGAATTGGAGTGTTATATGACTTTGTTATAATTTTTATCAGCATGAACCCTGGACCCAGCCTCTCCAGGCAGATACAGGCCATCATCAAGTGAGACAACAATCTGACAGCTGCCAGAAGCCTCCCAGCGGAGTCTGCCTTAAAATGTAGGATACTGACATTGCAAAGGTGGTAGTTGTGGGGCTGCACGTTAAGTTTCAAATGCTAGCAGTATAATAATAATTCATTTCATTTATATAGCGCTTTTCTCAATACTCAAAGTGCTATCCACACAGGGAGGAACCGGGAAGCGAACCCACAGTCTTCCACAAGGCTTCTTAGTATCACTATCATTTAGTGAGACACACAATTCTCTCTCATATACCCAGCAAAACAGTAATTTGGGTACTATATATTTGTTGCAAAGAATAATGACTGAAGTTAAAAAAAATCACAGGTTTCTGCATAATGCAAATATAATTGAAAGGATCCTCCTTTATTTAGCAAAAATAAATACCAGACTCCACATGATTCAGAACATTACTGCTATTGTTCAGGTATTCAGATAGTCTTCAGGTAGTTCTACAACCTATTCATTGTCATTCATAATCCTCTAAAACCTAAATCTAAAACGACAGTTTGTATTGTTCTACCTTTCTTTCAATCTTTCATCTATTTTTTTTTCCTGATTTACACAATTCAACTCCCACCATCCATTACTTACCAATGGAAACGTACACATTTTTTAAACTAACCAGCCACTGACTTGCAAAAATTCTTTCTTCTTGTTAGCAGGTCACCAGCAAAGTGTAGGACACCTTACATTTTAGTATTTTTTTCTGGTTTTGAAATGTCAGCTCTTCTGGTATGACAGGCTGTGAAGGGGTTTATAACAGAACAGTGTTGAGTCTATGGCTTCCTCCTAAAGATGCTTGGAATAGACTCCAGCTCCACAGGCCCATTAAGCCATTGCCAGACCCATTCAATATAATATGGATCCACAGTCCAAACAGATATGACTTATTAGAACATTTACGGATGTGTGGCCAGGCCTAATGCAAATTACCTACACAAGCTAATAACAGAAATAACACCTTGTGAAAGTGCGGATTGGCTCCACGTTATCGGATCTCTTCCAGGGAGCCTCTTGAACCCACTACCTCCAATAACATACCAGACAGATGAGCCTAGCAAATGAGGACACTCACACATAGCAAGGGGTAGGTGCAAAGTGATAAGTACTTTAATGAAACAAAGTCAATCACAACAAACAATTGTAGATGCCACAGGGGCTGGACAGGTATCTCGGCCAGTAGAGGGAATGGTTCCTTACCCGGACGGGAGGTTCCCAAAAGGAAGGTGAGCATCTCGACCGGGGAGGAGAAAGGGATCAGAGCCAGAAGGAAAGACTGGAATAGATGGACGGACAGCCCACTGAAAAGGAAAGATACCACTGGCGTCTTTTTTCTCCCCCAGTACACTAGATGGTAGCAGCCCTGGATATCTGTGCCCAGTTGGAAGCTAGCAGGGCCTGCTGGGAAATGTAGTCTGGCAGGGCAGCCCTGCTGGGGTCACTGTGTGTCTTAAGAGGGAGTGTGACGATGCGGGTTCTGCAACATGCTCCCATCTCCTGTTAGGGAGCTCTTGAACCCAACACCGTCGGTAATGTCACCCATGAGCTAGACAGTGAGGCAATAAACAATTGAGCAAGGGGATGATATGTAATTGTGCAAAAGTGCTTTTATTAAACAATCCAAAACAAAACGTTCAAAGTAAAGTGCAGTCGTGCAATGTTCAATAAATAAATAATCCATTAGATGAAACGTGGTAATTAAAATAAATAAATAGAACATTCCTTTAAAACGAGGTTAAAACAAAGCAATACTGAGGGCAGTCTTTTAAAATCAATCTAAAGCCTGGTGTCCTTTACCTGGCAGCTCTCCTGCTTCTCCCATCGGGGTCACGCAACAGGAGAGTCGCCCTTTCTGCTGCTGGCCTTCTCTCCACACAACTGATCTGGATGCTCCCTGATCCCTGGCTTCGGTTCCGCTCTCCCAATTGAGACTTAGCTTTAATCCAAGGGCCAGGACGCTCACCTTGGGACTCCTACTCACAAGCATCTCGACTCCCGCTGCCTTCTTGGCCTTACGCGGCCAGTCGCCCTTCACTTGTCACCCCCGCTACTCGTTCACTCAGTGGGAGCGACCACTACTATGACTCCTGGGTGTCGGCCTAACACCCAGGCTTCCACACCGCTGCCTGTGAGCGCTCACGTGCTCATACGCACTGGCTTTCTCCTTCTTGCCGCCTTCCTTCCTGCTTCCTTCTGCCACCTCCGTTTCCTTCTCTTTTACTTGTCTTTTTACTTCTTTTCTTTCTACTTCTCCCTAACCGACTCGCGCTTCTCTTTATATACAGAGAGGACATAGCAGCTGCAGCCCATTAGCCACAGGAACGATCACAGATGTGGGCAGTCTCTCACCTGTGCACTTTGGTGAAAAACGCCCTCACCGCAGATCGCCCTGCGGCTTGCTACAGCCACCACGCCCCCTCGCTAAGCCACGAGCGTGGCGATTATTTATTTAAATAAAAACGGCCTTTGGTGGGAGAGCTGTGGACCCATAACACCACAGGGAGATGTAGGGAGACAAACTCCCTGTTATAATGGACTTCTGTGTGACCCAGAAGTGCTTCCTTTGGGCAATCGCCCTGGCACCGGAAGTACTCCCAGATCTGTAATAAAAGGGACCGCACTCCCTTATCCAGGCAAGTCAGAGCTGGGAGGTAGAGAGGCTACACTTGACTGGAGGAGGGCAGTGCGATGGTGAAAGAAATTGTAGTGGTGTGAATTGTGGAGAAAGAAGACCTGTTTTTGTGCTTTTGTTATTGGTTGGAAGAGTTAAGGTGAATAAACCAACCTTTATTTGAACTCAGGACTCACTGTGTGTTCATGTTTGGGGGTTTTGGGTTCGCTGATGCCACGGTTTCCATCACACAGTGTTTAAAAGTTTAGTGCTCTCTTCTTTAAATAAATAATCCAAAAAACAGTGAAGATCCATGAGTTTAAAAAACAGATTTAAATGAGATTAAAACCAAAAGCCATCTGGTTCTTCATATTCTGTCGGACGAGCCCAGCACTTGTCCAGTTTAGTCTCCCCAGCTCACCTATTGCTCAATCAGCCAGCGGAGACATAAGCAGTCGCAGTCCTCACCACCCAACCCCTGTCTTAGCTGCCTCCAAGACTGCTCGGTGTCTTTTGTCTTCCTGACATCCTTCTTGCACCCCTGGCGTATCTTGAATCCCCCGTGGTAGGACGCTACCTCGATCATTACCACTCCTCAACAATTAATCAATGGGTACAATACGACCATAGAGTGTTGATCCTTTGCTCCCTCATGGGCCAGCGACTGCGCTGCCTCACGCCCACACTGCCTGGCTCATCCTGCCTCTCTCAATAATGCTGTTCTCATGGGTCGGTCTCTCTCTCTGTCTCATTTTTTTCCTCCCCTCTCTACCCATGCAGGCTCCTTTTAAACTAATACTTCTAATGGGACACAGGTGTGCACACACCGCTCCCTCCGAGACATTAATGAGGTACCTGCCTGACGCACACACTCGCAAGTGCCTTCATAATCAGACAGGCCACCCCCCATTCCATCCCTGAAACGAAGTGCGTTCATGCACCCACCCACGCCCAATTAGAGCCTGCACTTTGTGGTGTGTGAATACTTATTTAAAATTAGCACAACGCCACAGGTCACTTATCGCACACCTGTGTCTCTCATGGGGCCCACCTAACTTTCTGACTCCCATTCTCCTACAGGTTTTGCCCTTAAATTCTTAAGCTCACTGAATGAGGGTTTTGAAGGCCTTCTTAGGAGCTGACATGGATTCCTTCTGGTATCAAAATTACACAACCAGGAGGCATCTCTGGATTAGTCATTGTTCTAAAGGATGAACACTATTTGTCTGGGTGCGTCCTCTAAAGATTCTTTGTATTCATCACTCTGTGACAATCTAAAGTGGACTAGAATTCCCTTGACCCCCTGCAGGATTGTGACATACTGAAGCACAGAAAGCACAAAATTCTTTCCATCCAATATCCTCATGTGCAAGGAGTGTTCACGAAACCCTCTTGGATGGAATTTTGGCATCCCACCCAGGGCACATTACTGACAACTGCTCAGGCCAGGATAGAAAACACCTTGCAAATTGTTCAACTTTCTCTTTGTCCTTTACATGATTCATATTTATGATTGTATTTTTTTTATATTATTGAGCTCTTTGCTGAAGTACCAGCATTAGAGTCCACATCCATTTCATTAATCCCCATTAATGTTGCTCACACATAAAAAAATTCCACGGAAGTAGAAGTGAAGCATACATAGTGACTCATATAATGTGGTTAAATATTACTGTGCTGTAAACAGTGTGTTAAACATGTCAAACCGACAACAACAATAAAAAAAAGAAAGTATGCCACCATTAGGGACACAGACAATGAACCACAAACTACAAATTTTATATTAAAATCCATGATTACTGTCACTGAGAGTAACTTAGTAAAGTTCTTTCTTTGTTGGAGGGACTGGGATGCTCATCCCCTATCTGATGTTTCACCTAATGTAATCTTTTTCAGGGTACCTATAGTATTACTATTATATATTTATTTAGCAGATGCCATTATTCAAGGCAACTTACCAAGCATGTTAAAATACATACAAGAATGATTAGAAGGTGGAATCATCAAAAGCAACAAGGAACAACATCAAAAAACAAGCAAGAAGGAGTCGTACTACTTTATAATTATATAGTAACTGCAACTAGAAATAACAAAAATCCATATCCTAACTCTTTGTCAGTCCAGCAGCAGCTATCCTATAGAAGAGAAACTAAGTAGTTCCAAAATGTTTACTGAAAGGTGTAAATAGACAAAGAAAGATCATTCCACAGCATTGTCCATTCTCGGCATGTCTGACAAGAGGACAGATGGTCAGTAGACAGGCAGAGGCAGAAGGGAGCCTTCTTGAAAGGACATATGAAGAAACCAAAAATCACAGATACCACAGAGTAGAACCATTCAAAGAACCGAAAGTCAAGACAGGAATTTTGAACTGGCGGAGTGAAACGAGGAGCAGAGAACACCATTCCAGCTGCTTCATTCTGGAAGAGCTGGAGAGGTCTGATAATAGTTGAAGGAAGCTTCACCAAGCGAGAGTTGCAGTGGTCCAGTCGAGAGTAAACCAGTACCTGAACAAGGAGTGGTGTGGCATAATTAGTGAGGAAGGGTCAAATCCTCTGAAAAAAATGACATGATTGTGAGTTGAAGAAATATATTCATTGAATGAAAATGAGGAGTCCAGAGACTCTCCAAGATCCTTGACTGTGACAGATGTATAAAAGCTGACATCTTCAAAAGCAATTCTAAGAGGCAAATCTGAGAAAGGAGAATCAGAAGGCAAGTGCAGGGTATCAGACTTTGAAAGGCTACTAAAGCAAGCTATCTGGGTAATTCAAGCATTGACATTGATGTTCACTCTGCAATCAGGAGATATATGATTGGTCAGGACTTATCTATGCTGAACAGAATTGATTACATGCAATGTGCTGATTTACTGATCCTAGCAAGGCTCTGAATCTGCAAGTTACTTCAATAAGTAATTATTAACATCTAAGATATAAGATTTTTTTTTGTTTTTATAAGATGGGACAACCACAGCCTATTTCAGGAAATATGCCTATGTAATAATCAAAGAGAACAGCATGGTAATTTTGTAACTTCACCTTTTCACCTGGAGCCATAGAAAAATACCCCTTAAGCATAAAGTTTATACAATGATTTTAAAATGGCAACTTTAACCTAGAGTCAAAAGACCAGATGATATACAAGGGTGTCCTCAATAACTAAAATCCTGGTCAATGGATACAGGAACAACAATACAGAAAGCAGTGTGCACAAAATAAACAGAAATCAAGAATAAAACTACTCCAAAGCAGTAAGAAAATAAAAGGAGTCCCAAAGATTTAACAGGTTAATACAGGAGAAGTGTTTGAGCATCGAAGCAAACAGATTGCTCTCTATATTACTGTAAAAAGAAAAAAAAATCCTCATTTTATTTTGTCAAACAGAAGCAACACCATTTCATTGCATCACTGGAGAAGGAGAGGTTAAAATGAAGTCTAGCAATGGAGACTGCAAGCCGAGACGAGATTATCATGCTCAAAAGGCAATTTTGTTTTCAGTTTCTTAATACTTCAGGTAGGAGGCAAATGAACAAGCATTATTCTTAATAAAATCTCCAACTGTCTCCCACACAATATCAGGATCAGCAGCTGAACCAGAATTAATTTAAATGATTAATTCTAGTTTATAATGCATAAGTGAAAAAGAATGAATCATTAAAACATCACCTTAGCCATGGAGTGTAAAGTCTTTTTAAACATTTACAAAGGATAGTTCAACTGATCAGTACTGGGTGTCAAAATTATATTTTATCCAAAGATGCAAAATGGCAAAAAAATATGAAACATTGTGGGAGGATCACCATGACTATGAAAATTCTTCTTTCTGATATAAAGTTTTAGTATACAGTACAGCAAACACAAGCAGAATGAAACACAAGACTACCTTACTGCCTGAAAACCTCAGAAACAGGTCCAGTTTGATCTGTCTGCTATCATTGATGTTTGGTGAAGAATTTGCGACATATTGCTGAATGTCATCATCTCGTAAATGGGTCTGTGAATCATAACATGCCTGAAGTTGAAACTGCAAGAGTATTAATTATGACTATTCATGCAATACATCCTCCAAATAACCATGCTGGATAACTAGAAATATGTAATAAACAAGAAAAGAGTCAAAGGAAGGCCCTATGAAAGAAAAAGGAAAGATCATTTATCATTTAATTATTAAAGGTAAATAAGAAATGGACCATGCACTTAGATATTGCTTTCTATAATATTAATATGCTGATTAAAAGTCAGGGACTACAATGGGAATCAGATTGCACTGCTTCCCATTAACATTTCACAATGAAAGTAGGTCTGGTCATGGCTGTCCTAATAATTCCTTGCAGATTTCTTTCAACATTTTTAGATGGCGAGATTCCACTTTGAGTGAATACAGGAGCAGCAAGGGACAGATGTTTCTTCAAATGTTCATTAGCAGTAAATGGCCATGACGTTTATTACCTGCTATCCCAAGCATTCGGGTTCTGACCTAGCTAATGGTTACTTTTAAAAATTCTGATGCACTTCTTTTATGAGCTAACGATTAATTTACAATTCTGATCGCCCAATTCATCTCCCTGTCTATCCATTTTCCAACCCACTTATTCTATTACAGGGTTGCAAGAGCCTGGCCTATCAGCATGACTGACAGGATGCCAGAATGAGCAATATGCAAAAAATGGTGGAAACTGAGTTTGCAGTACTTATCCATATAAAACAAGATGGGAATCATTGGAAGGAGGACTGAAAAATCTGGGTGTGGCAGAGGCTGTCCTGTCCTGTTCTGTTTCTAGATGGGACCAGAAGTGCTTCACACCAAACATGCCAGTGAATGACTACCAGGGGTTGCAGCTCAGAGAGATGAAGCTGAATTAAAGTGAAAGAAAGAGCATAAAATATTAGATGGGAAAGGAAGAAGAGCAGTTCAGGTGTGGTTTCAACTGGAAAGGAAGGCAGTTTGAGGGGCTGCTCCATATGAGTATTTACTAGGGAAACCATCTCAGATAACAAGGGCATATAGTTTATTGTGTATTTAAATTTCATCCAGAAGAGACATATTTTGTTAACTGGGGATAAGAAGACTAAAACAAGCTAAAACAAGAATTGTCAACTTTTAAAACGCATCTGGACGAGATATTGTAACAATGCCATGTGTGCAAAGCTTGTCACATCATACCGAAGAATACCCCAAGCTGTAATCGCTGCCAAAGATGTTTCATCTGACTACTTAGTAAAAAGTCTGAATATTTGTGTCAATGTGTTATTTCAGTTTTTTATTTTTAAAAATGTACAAAAATTTCTAAAATCTTATCTTCACTTTGTTATTCTAGGGCATTGAGTATTGCTTGATGAGGGAAAAAATGAAATGATTTTAGCATAAGGCTGCAACTTAACAAAACATCTGAAAAGTGAAGCGATCTGAATACTTTCTGAAGGCACTGTACATACTATATAAATTGGCCATAGTGTATGATTGTGAGATGTGTGTGTGTGTGTTTGTCCTGAGATGGACTGGTGCCCTGTCCAGGGTTTGTTCCTGCCTTTCACACTGTGCTAGCTGGGATTGGCTCCAGCACCCCCTGCAACCCTGTTCTTGACTAACTGGGTCTTAAAATGACTGATTGACTACATACAGTACATACATACATACACACATATATATATATAGAAAATATATTAGATATATGTAGAGACCCAAGAGGTTAATTTCATGTACTTTATAAAGAGCACAGTAAGATCTTTGTGTATTATCGTTTTAACTTCAACAAACAGAAGTAAATGATAAAGTAAAAAAGACACCTAAGCAGCTGCTGTTAAAATAATGCAAATCCTATGTGACAGACAGAGAGTCAGAGTGCAAGGTTTGCCGTGTCTGGCTACAAGTCCATGTTTAAGATTCATTTGAGCCCTCCTGACTGATGAAGCCTTCACACCCCCATCTAAAGTGTACTAGATGTGAAAAAGATGTACTGCAGTAAAGCGCCAACAATATAACAGTGACACTGCTCTGGAAGGAAAAGGAATTGACAACATTTAGAAAGCAGCAGTAGTGTCATTTAGAAAATAAGCCAGAAAATATAATTTGTGCTTCTGATTTTTGTTAATATTGCTGAACAACAGTCTGTTGTTTTTGGCGTATCACTTGATTAACTGAATACGGTAGACCTACTGCATCTTAAAAGGAAGATGATGTGGTAATTCTGTTGATTTGCTTTGTCTTTGAACTTGTAAGCCGAAGTCTAACCTCAGTACCAAAAGATTACTGTATCATAAGACTGCACTTTTATAATAATAACAATAATAACACTAGGGATATCATGGAGTCACGGTGGTTAGTACTGCTCCCTCATGGAGTCAGTGTCCTGCACTTAAATCCAAATTTCTTTTAACTTCTGTAATGGAGACACCATTCCATTACAGGAAACACACACATACTTACTTATGTGAGTCCAACTTGTTAACCTACATTAAAACACCCATTTTTGAGATGATCTCATAACTATCCAGCATTTCCTGTTAAGAGCAGAGCAAACTGCCCATATTTATTTAGTTATTACTACTGTATATCTCACCTTTCCTTATGAACACTTTCTCTCAAAAATTGCAATACATCATCCATCCATCCATTATCCAACCCGCAATATCCTAACTACAGGGTCACAGGGGTCTGCTGGAGCCAATCCCAGTCAACATAGGGCACAAGGCAGGAAACAAACCCCAGACAGGGCACCAGTCCACCGCAGGGCACACACACACACACCCACACACCAAGCACGCACTAGGGACAATTTAGGATTGTCAGTGCACCTAACCTGCATGTCTTTGGACTGTGGGAGGAAACCAGAGCACCCAGAGGAAACCCACGCAGACACGGGGAGAACATGCAAACTCCACGAAGGGAGGACCAGGGAAGCGAACCCAGGTCTCCTAAATGCAAGGCAGCAGCACCACCATGCCGCCCTACATCATCCATCCATTTCTATTTACACCCTGAAATGAACTGGCACCCTGTATAGGGGCTTGTTCCTGCCTTGCACTCTGTGCTAGTAAGGATAGGCTCCAGCTTCTGCTTCCCCCACTACACTTGTCTGTATTATGTGGGTATAAAAATGACATTTTCTATTTGCTTTATCAATTAATCAATAGTATATAAAATCAATCAGTCTTCAGTGTTTTATACAGTGTGTTTAGAACACACAATCATAAAGTGCTTTTCAAAGGAAAAACTAAACTAAACACTAAATTCGTGAACTTTCAGGTGCATGCTATAGTTACAATTGTAAACTGTACATAACTAAAGAAGAACAGAATACTGTCGTGGTGATGGGCCCCAGCAGCAGTAAGTGAAAGCTGGGAATCAAGATTGGATAGATGCTACATATGGTGTGTTATCTGATTTGATCAGAGATTTGGAAGTGTGATGTTTCAGTCTTAAGCATTCATATCTAACTTGTTGAGCATGAGAACACACAGACTGAATGGACAGATAATGTCACATTTTTCACTAGTAAACATCAAGGACAAAACTCATTAACAAAAAAGAAAGTTACAATTACCATCCCTCTTACTGTATGTGTCATGTAGTTTGTCATGCAACTGTTTTTACACAGTTTTAGGAAAAACAGTCTTGTGATTTCAAGAATAGGTATACAGTAATCCCTCCTCCATCGCGGGGGTTGCGTTCCAGAGCCACCCGCGAAATAAGAAAATCCGCGAAGTAGAAACCATATGTTTATATGGTTATTTTTATATTGTCATGCTTGGGTCACAGATTTACGCAGAAACACAGGAGGTTGTAGAGAGACAGGAACGTTATTCAAACACTGCAAACAAACATTTGTCTCTTTTTCAAAAGTTTAAACTGTGCTCCATGACAAGACAGAGATGACAGTTCCGTCTCACAATTAAAAGAATGCAAACATATCTTCCTCTTCAAAGGAGTGCGCGTCAGGAGCAGATGTCAGAGAGAGAGAGAAAAGCAAACAAATCAATAGGGCTGTTTGGCTTTTAAGTATGCAAAGCACCGCGGCACAAAGCTGTTGAAGGCGGCAGCTCACACCCCTTCCGTCAGGAGCAGGGAGAGAGAGAGAGACAGAGAAAAACAAACAGTGAAAAATCAATACGTGCCCTTTGAGCTTTTAAGTATGCGAAGCACCGTGCAGCATGTCGCTTCACGAAGCAGCTGCACACAGAAGGTAGCAACGTGAAGATAATCTTTCAGCATTTTTAGACGAGCATCCGTATCGTCTAGGTGTGCGAACAGCCCCCCTGCTCACACCCCCTACGTCAGGATCAGAGAAAGTCAGCGCAAGAGAGAGAGAGAAAAGTAAGTTGGGTTTCTTCTCAGCCATCTGCCAATAGCGTCCCTTGTATGAAATCAACTGGGCAAACCAACTGAGGAAGCATGTACCAGAAATTAAAAGACCCACTGTCCGCAGAAATCTGCGAACCAGCAAAAAATCCGCGATATATATTTAAATATGCTTACATATAAAATCCGCGATGGAGTGAAGCTGCGAAAGGCGAAGCGCGATATAGCGAGGGATTACTGTAGTATATTAAAGAATAATGTATTTTAAAGATTGTTATAGACTTTATGATTATCTGTTTCTGAGTGTTTCTCATTTTCTTCCTTAGCTCAGCATCCTGTGGATGTGCATTTTTTCCATTTTAATCAGGCTGTCCATCCTAGCATAGGAACAATGCCTTAGAGTATTTGTTTCAAAATTTAGTCCACGGACATTGGTTTAAACAAAAATAATTAGGTTGTGCACAAAAATAAAATGTATTCCATAAAGCAATAGAATGAATTCATTGTATAACATGTCCTAACAAGCATGACCATATCACCCCAATACTTGCATCCCTCCATTGACTTTCAGTACAGTTTAGGATAAATATTAAGGTTCTAATCTTTACTTTCAAAGCTATAAAAGGATTGGCCCCCACCTACCTTAATGACCTGATTATTCCGTACACCCCAGCAAGGTCTCTCAGGTCTTCTGATCTGTTTGTGCTCACTAACCGAAAGGCTATGCTGAAACAGACAGGAGACTGCGCTTTCTCTGTCCTGCCTCCGAAACTGTGGAATGGTTTACCCCTGAATGTTAAGATGACCCCCTCACTGACTGTCTTTAAACTTACTTTTATACCCTGACTTTTACCTCCATTGAGAATTGTTTGTTCACCCTTTGTCCTGATTTTAAAATTGTCTGTCATTTATTGTTATTTAAATTCTTACTTTATTGTGTTACCTGGTATGTTTGTACAACCCAGCCACAGGGGGAACACAAACCAATGTGTTTCTTTGTGCCAGTCCCAAGCCTGGATAAATGAGGAGGGTTATTTCAGGAATTGCATCCGGTAAATTTTGCCAGATCAATATGCGGACAACTGCATTAATTTCCATAACATAAATTTGTGGAAGCCTGGGTTAACAACGACCACCATCAGTACTGTTAGCCAACAGGGTTCTAGGGGAAATTGGACTACTGTTGGCCAAAGGAGAAGAAGACGGGAAAGTTGTGTCTGGAAGCAAGAGTATGGGGGGAAGGGTAGGACAGTGGAGACAGTGGAAGTGAATGTAGGAACTTTGAATATTGGTAGTATGACTGGGAAAGGGAGAGAGTTAGCTGATACGATGAAGAGAAAAAAGGTTGATATATTGTACGTGCAAGACACCAGATGAAAGGGGAGTAAAACCAGGTATACTGTTGTGGGGGGGGCTTCAAATTATTCTACCATGGTGTGGATGGGAGGGGAAATGGGGTATGGGTTATCCTGAAGGAGCAGTATAATGAGTGTACACCTTTAAGAAAACGTCATTACGTCATAACGTGCGTTGTTAGTAAGTCGGAAACACGACTAGCTGTTCTGTTCACATGTGCTCCGCCCGAGTGTAAATAAAGTGAGCCCGGAGCTCTGTTAAGACAAGTGTGTGTTCATTCAAAATCATTACATGGTGTCAGAAGTGCTTGATGAGCGCATTGCCTCGAAAATATGGCAAAGTTCAATCCTCCGGAATGTTTTTCATTTGATCGTCCGAATGAGTGGGCTGACTGGAAGCTACGTTTTCAGCGTTTTAGGAGTGCTACCAAACTGGATAAAGAAGACGGTGAAGTCCAGGTCAGTTCATTAATCTACGCCATGGGTAACGAAGCCGAACACATATTTAAATCGTTCGCCTTTGTTGAGGAAGGTGACAAGAAGAGATTCGACGTTGTGTTAAGAAAATACGACGAGTACTTCTTCCCTAAACAGAATGTGATTCACGAGCGAGCCTGTTTTTATCAAAGAGTACAGCGCCCGGGTGAAAAGGCAGAAACTTTTATTAGAATTCTGTATGATTTATCGGAACATTGTGACTTCGGAGAATACAGAGATGAACACATTTGGGATCAGATAGTTGTGGGCATACTCGATAAAGAACTGTCGCGCAGGCTGCAGTTAATGTCCGACCTCACGTTAGCTCAAACTATTCAAAGCATGCGCCAATGTGAAGAGGTAGCGCTCCAAGTTCACCAGCAGGGGGAGGCGTGCGCTGCAGTACAAGAGATAGCACAAGGGAAAGCAGCAGACAGAGGAAAACAGAGATGGAAACCTAAAAGAAAATTTGATAAAGAGCAAGGAGAACCAAAATGTGGGAGATGCGGGAAGATTAAACACAAGTATCAGGAAAAATGCCCAGCAATAAAATCAACATGCAATAAATGTAAAAAAGTGGGTCACTGGGAAAGAATGTGCCACAGTAAATCAGTGAGAGAAGTGACAGAAACTGTTGCACAGACACCATATTTCCTGGGAGATGTTACAAATCCACAAAATAATGAAGAGCAGTGGACTGTGAAAATTTCCATCGGAAAGACACCAGTTAAATCTAAAATTGATACTGGTGCAGATGCAAACATCATGTGTGAAGAAACATTCTGCACGCTTAATCCCAGGAGAACGCTGGAGCGGTCTAGTGTTACACTGTGTAGTCCTGGAGGACGCCTTGAGTGCTTGGGGAAATTTCAAGTCAGTACCACATATAAAGGAAGTATGTACACATTCCCAGTGTATGTTATCCATGGACAAAATGTGAACAATTTGTTAAGCCGATCCACTGCATCCTCAATGGGAGTGATGAAACGCATTGAGGAAATTCACAACGCATTTGGTGAGCATGGAACTCTTAAAACAGAACCTGTTAAAATCCAGCTTAAGGACAATGCTCAGCCATATGCGGTACACATAGCTCACAGAGTTCCACTGCCTCTTATACAAAAAGTAAGAGAGGAGCTTCAGCGCATGGAAGAGAATGGGGTCATTGAGCCAGTGACAGACCCTACGGACTGGTGCGCACCCATTGTGCCGGTGCTTAAACAGAACGGGAGGGTTCGCATCTGTGTAGATCTGAAAAAGTTGAATGAAGCTGTAAAAAGGGAAAGATATGTTCTTCCAACTGCAGAGGAGATAATTGCAAAACTGAGTGGTGCAACAGTCTTCTCATCTTTGGATGCGGCCTCAGGTTTTTGGCAGATACCGTTACACCCAGAAAGCAGCAAACTAACCACTTTCATAACACCGTTTGGAAGGTACTCCTTTAAACGTCTTTCTTTCGGCATCACCAGTGCCCCAGAAATATTTCAGCGGAAGATGATGGAAACTTTACAAGGGCTTGATGGAGTATCGGTGTATATGGATGATATATTGGTATATGGAGACGCCATGGAACAGCATGACAAACGGCTTACCAATGTATTGAAGAGAATTGAGTCTGCAGGGTTGAAGCTGAACCGTGAAAAGTATCTGCTGAGACAACATCAGCTTCACTTCCTTGGTCACTTGATCGACAAATCAGGTGTGAGACCCGATCCTGAGAAGGTCAGAGCAATCCGTGAGCTGTCACCTCCATACAATGTTCAGGAGCTAAAACGGATACTGGGGATGTTTAATTACCTAGGCAAGTACATTCCTAATTTGTCAACAGAAGGCAAACCACTGTATGACTTGTTGAGATCAACAGCTACATGGACCTGGGCCAGTCCCCAGGAGACAGCATTTCAGCGCATTAAAGACATCCTTTCTACTTCAGTTTTGAAGTTCTATAATGTGACTCTACCTACTGCTGTGTCAGCTGATGCCAGCAGTTATGGCATAGGTGGTGTACTATTGCAACTGCATGACTGGAAACAGGTAGCATACTGCTCACGCAGTTTGTCTGAGGCAGAATCCAGATATGCCCAGATTGAGAAAGAATGTCTGGCGAGTGTCTGGGCTTGTGAAAAATTCGAAAAGTACCTAATAGGTCTTGAAAACTTCAAGTTGGTAACAGATCACAAACCGTTAGTGCCTCTTATGAATAAGAAGGACTTGGACAGTGTTCCATTAAGATGTCAGAGACTACTTATGAGGCTAATGAGATTTAAACTGACAGCAGAATATTCTCCAGGAAACACTTTGGTGGTGGCTGATACACTATCCCGAAGCCCACTAGCATACAAGGAAAATGATCTCAACACACACACCGACGTGGAGTGTTACATTGTTGCTGTTGCTGAATGCATGCCTGCAAGCCCACCAAAACTTGAAGCCATTAGGGCTGCTACAAAGGCTGACAATAACCTGCAAATTGTACTGAAGTATATCAGGTCAGGATGGCCAAAATATATAGACAACGTTCCAGTGGCAGTTCAACAGTTTTTCCATTTCAAGAACGAGCTGTCTGAGCACAATGGAATACTGACAAGAGGAAGCCGTATGTTAATTCCAGACGTCTTGAGAGAAGATATTCTAAACAAGATACATGATGGACATCAAGGTCTGTCAAAGTGTAGGGAGTGGGCCAGAATATCGGTGTGGTGGCCAGGCATCTCGTCAGAAATAAAACAAAAGGTTCAGTCCTGTCGAATATGCCTTGAGATGAAACAGACACAGCAAAAGGAGCCTCTCATCTCGACGCCCCTTCCAGACAGACCTTGGAAAAGGCTAGCTATTGACTTGTGTGAGTATAATAAGCACACTTACCTTGTTGTGTCAGACTATTTCTCTCGATTTCTTGAGATCCTTCACATGCCAGCAACCACTACCTCAGAAATAGTGTTAAAACTGAAGGCACTATTTGCCAAGTTTGGCTGCCCTGATGAAATAGTTTCGGACAATGGTCCTCAGTTCGTGAGTGCTGAGTTCCAGGAATTTGCAAAGGAATTTGACTTTTTGCACATCGCATCCAGTCCACACCACACTCAAGGAAATGGACATGCAGAGAGAGGGGTGCAGATTGCGAAGAAAATTCTGCAACAGAAAGGTCCTCTTCTGGCTCTGATGAGTTACAGGGCCACACCTTGAATCACAACGGGTGTAAGCCCGGCTGAACTCCTTATGGGCAGAAAGATTAAAACAACACTTCCATTGCTTGAGACACATCTTCAGCCTCAGTGGCCAAATCTTGAAGATGTGAGGAGAAAAGATTCCATGGAAAAGCAAAAGCAAGCTTTCTACTTTAATCGTCACAATCCTTTGCCATCGCTAAGGTCAGGTGATGCGGTGCTCACAAAGTTGGATCATCAAAAGACCTGGGGAACAGCCGCTGTGGTCAGAGGCGAGAGTACAACTCCTCGATCTTTTGTCATTGAGACACATCAAGGAGCAACGCTGCGATGCAACCGTCGTCACTTGCAGCTCTGCCCTGCCCCAGCGGAAGGAAACCAAATTCTGGTTCAACCAGAACAAATATATGAACAGCTGCCTACGTCTACAGTGCATATGGGGACAACTTTGTCTCAGGCCCCAAAGACCCATAAAGGACTATTCATGACTAGATCTGGCAGACTGAGCAGACCAGTGGACAGATTAGATTTGTGAAAAAAAAAAAAAAGATGGTGAAAGGTGAAGGGCAATATATTGGTCATAAGGGTTTATGGATTTAAGTAACAATGTTCTTCTATGGGGTTAGAGTAAGCAGTGAGAAAACTGGAAATAAGGTTTTGTTGGAAGGTGTTGATAATTTATCAGTAGCCAGGAATGTTAATGTTTAATTCCGTTCTGTTAAGAAAAAAAAAAAAAAGAAAAACTGAAAAGGGGAGATGTAATGAGTGTACACCTTTAAGAAAACGTCATTACGTCATAACGTGAGTTGTTAGTAAGTCGGAAACACGACTAGCTGTTCTGTTCACATGTGCTCCGCCCGAGTGTAAATAAAGTGAGCCCGGAGCTCTGTTAAGACAAGTGTGTGTTCATTCAAAATTATTACAAGCAGTATGTCAAGAGTGTTTTGGGGGTGAAAAGAGTGATGATGATGAAGCTGGAAATTAAATGGGAGATAATGAATGTTGTGCATATTGGTGCATACACCCCCTAAGTTGGGTGTACGATGGATAAGGAAGAAGAGTTCTCGAGTAAGTTGGATGAAGCTGCGTAGAGTGTACCTAAGGGAGACTGAGTGGTGATTGGAGTGGATTTCAATGGACATGTTGGTGAAATGAACAGAGGGGATGAGGAGGTGAAGGGTAGGTATGGTGGCAAAGAGAGTAATGTACTGTAGAAGGTCAGATGGTAGAGGGTTTTGCAAAAAGGATGGACATGGCTGTCACAAATACATATTTTAAGAAGAGAGAGCAACACAAGCTGATGTACAAGAGTGGAGAAAGATTCACACAGGGGGATTATCCTATGCAGTAAGGTCAGTCTGAAGGAGACTGGAGACTGTAAAGTGGAGGCAGGGGAAAACGTAGTGAGGCAGCATATGATGGTGGTCTGTAGGATGACATTGGAGATCAAGAAGAAGAGGAAGAGAGTGAGGGCAGAGCCAAGGATTAAATAGTGGAAGCTGGAAAGGGATGACTGTAAGGTGAAGTTCAGGGAGAAGGTCAGACAGGCACTGGGTGTCAGTGTGAGTTACCAGATAGCTGGGCAACTTCAGCAGAAGTGGTAAGAGAGACAGTTAGAAGGGTGATTGGTATGAAGGTTGGCGAAGAAGAAGTGGGATAATCAGAGAGATGAAGAAAGTAGACAGAAGTACAGGGAGAAAAGGTACAGTATAAGGTGAAGAGAGAGGTGGCAAAGGCGAAAGATAAAGTGTATGAGGAGTCGTATGAGAGGATGGACACTAAGGAGGGAGAAAATGACCTGTACTGATTGGGTAGGTAAAGGGGCAAAGCTGGGAAAGATGAGCGGCAGGTTAGGGTGATAAAGGATAATACTCATAAGTGAGGAGGGTGTGTTGAATAGATGGAAAGAGTACTTTGAGAGGCTGATGAATGAAGAGAGTGAGAGAGAGAGAAAAGGTTGGATGATGCAATACTATCCACCTGCAGAGCCACAGTACCATACGTCACCGCAGTTTTAGATCCGCAGTTACAGACCCGGAAGTGACGTCTCCGTCGTTTCAGGATTGACTTCGTAAAATTACTTTTGGAAGGTTTTCGGCAGGTCTCGGCAAAGCCCGGAAGGTAACGTCGGGTCAAAGACCCGTTTAGAAACCAAATAATAAGCATCATTGTGAAGTCGTGTCATCCATCAAACTAAACAATACGGATCGTTTCTGTGAAATATACTATTAACATTTACATTGTGTTCGGGTCTGTGGGAACCATTTAACATGTCGACAAAATTAAAATCATCAAGATCTGTGTTAATTGAAAATATTTTTTCGTTTACATTCATGAAATGAAATATACAATATAATTATAATGTTTACACCACGTTAGAGTTTAGTGAAACGTTAATAATAAAAGTGATTACGTTTTTTAAAATGTACTATGCATGTGTGAAATATTGTTCTAAACCAATTTAGAATAAACATTTAAGCCAATCTAATATTTTTAAACATGCATGTGAAGAATACGGCAATACATATTCTACACTGAATTATGCAATATATTAATTGCCTTATATACTGTAGAACTGCTCTATTATTATTATTAAACAACGTATAATTATTATTATGATAAACAATGGGCCATCAAAAGAAAAAAAATAAAAATACTAATAAGAACACAATTTATTTATATAACACCCTGCCCAAAATTCAAAAAGAACAACAGGACCTATATAACATTGGCTACAAATAATATCTTCACTAAATAAAGATAAATACAGGATATACAAAACATTCAAATAGAATAAAAGACAATAATGCAGACTAAAACACAACATTTAATACTACAAAAAAATCTTGAACAAATAACATAAATTGTGATAAAAATTCAAACCCTGTGTCACATTTCTTATGTTTGCACATTCCTCTCCTTTTCTAATGCTGAGAAACCTGTCCCTGTTTTTATCACATCCTGCATTGATTATTGTAAGTCACTACTATTTCACTGCTCCCTGCATCTTAGAGGATTGAATATCCAATTCTGTTCTTGACCTGCCCACTAAGGTCCACTTATTCTGTGCCCCCCACTAACCTGCACTCTGTGGGTGACAGCAGGGCCTTTAGCTGTATAGCGCCCTGACTGTGGAATGACCTCCCAAAATTAATGACATCAGCTTACTCCATTCATTTGTTTTTACTCATTTGTTTAGGAAGACATTAAACAGACCTGACATTCTGTCCCTTCTTTCAGTTTACCCCCTCTATCTGTCCAGGTACTCAGGGTTTGAATTTTTATCACAATTTATGTTATTTGTTCAAGATTTTTTTTTGTAGTATTATATGATGTATTTTAGTCTGCATTATTGTCTTTTATTCTTATTGAATGTTTTGTATATCCTGTATTTATCTTTATTTAGTGAAGATATTATTTGTAGCCAATGTTATATAGGTCATGTTGTTCTTTTTGAATTTTGGGCAGGGTGCTATATAAATAAATTGTGTTCTCATTAGTATTTTTATTTTTTTCTTTTGATGGCCCGTTGTTTATAATAATAAGTGACAAAAACTAGGGCAGTTCTATATAAGGCAATTAATATACAGTAATCCCTTGCTATATCGCGCTTCGACTTTCGCGGCTTCACTCTATCGCGGATTTTATATGTAAGCATATCTAAATATAGAACGCAGATTTTTCGCTGCTTCGCAGGTTTCTGCGGACAATGGGTCTTTTTACTTCTGGTACTGGCTTCCTCAGTTGGTTTGCCCAGTTGATTTCATACAAGGGATGCTATTGGCGGATGGCTGAGAAGCTACCCAATCAGAGCATGCAGTTAAGTTCCTGTGTGCTCTGATTGGCTCAGCGACGGAGTGCTGCATTAACCAGGAAGTCTCATCTCACTCATTCAGCATTAACGTGCTCCTGCTACTGCTTCAGGGGCCGTGTCCAAGTGCCAACAGAAGATGCAAATGATTGCAGAAAAGGTAAAAGTTTTGGATATGTTGAAGGAAGGGAACAGCTACACCGCTGCAGGACACCATTACGGCATCAATGAGTCCATGATTCTTTTTATTTAAAAAGGAGCAAAAGCATATAAGATCTACGGCCGCAGTGTCCTTTAACCAGGGCACAAAACGAGTTGCAAGTGGACGTGATAAGGCAGTAGTCTGGATGTAATCTGCTTTAGGGATTTGGATTGAAGAGTGCTGGAAGAAGAACAACGGCGGTGCTACACAGTCGCCTGAAGAGGCTCCTTTAGAAGAGCTGTAACGCTATCTTTTGTTGTGCAGTAAAATTAAAAGTCGTCGTGTCATTGTTGGTGAGTAACCATAATTAATTATCTACGTACAGTACTTATTACATGTACATAGTTTAGTGTCACTGTACACACAATTTACTGCATACAATTTGTCTTGCATTGTACATATTTATTGCTAGTGGCCTGTCTGTCGTAATGGCTGTAACATATGTGATATTGGAGACGCTCAATATCTTTAAAATAATATTTAGGTTTTACTGTATATAAACTGTGCTTACATACATAACTTCAACGAATCGTACCTAATATCTAAGAGAATACAAAGGGTTTATGCTGTATAATTGTGCGGGAAATGTTTATAATAGTGTGGGAGAGTTTATAAGGGCTTAAAATATATAAAAAGAACCATATGAACATATGGTTTCTACTTCGCGGATTTTCACCTTTCGCGGGGGGTTCTGGAACGCAACCCCCGCGATGAAGGAGGGATTACTGTATTGCTTAATTTAGTGTAGAATATGTATTGCCGTTTTCTTCACATACATGTTTAAAAATATATTGGCTTAAATGTTTATTCTAAATTGGTTTAGAACAATATTGCACACATGCATAGTACATTTTAAAAAACGTAATCACTTTTATTATTAACGTTTTACTAAACTCTAACGTGATGTAAACATTATAATTATATTGTATACTTCGTTTCATGAATGTAAACAAAAAACTATTTTCAATTAACACAGATCTTGATGATTTTAATTTTGTCGACATGTTAAATGGTTCCCACAGACCCAAACACAACGTAAATGTTAATAGTGTATTTCACAGAAACGATCCGTATTGTTTAGTTTGATGTATGACATGACGTGATGGCAGAAACCCTCTGAACTTCACAATGATTCGTATTATTTGGTTTCTAAACGGGTCTTTGACCCAGTGTTACTTTCCGGGCTTTGCCGAGACCTGCTGAAACCTTCTAAAAGTAATTATACAAAGTCAGTCCTGAAACGAAGGTGACGCCACTTCCAGGTCTTAAACTACAGGTCTAAAACTGCGGTGACGTATGGTGCTGTGGCTCTGCAAGTGGATGCTACTCGGATGATGTGGAGATAGTGAGCCAGGAAGTATAGTGGATTAACATGGAGGAAGAAAGGAAAGCTATGAACAGGATAAAGAATAGGAAGTCTGGTGGTCTAGATGACACACCTGTGGAAGCATGGAGGTGTTTAGGAGAGATTGCAGTTGAATTTTTAACCACTGTGTATCTTCTCTTTCTTTGATCTCTATTGTGTCTCTCTCCCTGATCTGCAGGAGAATCAATAGTTTGATCCTCTGTAGAGCACGTTTACAGAGTGGAATTGAGGAGGGATTCGTGGTGCATTTGGGAGTGCTGTTCTACTACTTATCTTAATAAGTTAAGCAACTTCAGTAAAAATTAGATCGTAAATAATTTGGATGTGAGCACCAATAGGCTTTGTGCCCTAGGAACCAAGTTACCCAAACTATTCTGTAACATTTCAGTAATTATTCACCACTCTGATGCTGATCTTTCTGATCATAAAATAGGTCATTACAATAGCAATTGAAAAGAAGAATTCATAATTAATTGCAGAATTCTCTTATGCATGATTTGGCTCAAAAACTAATCAGCACATCATCATGTCATAGTAGGCTTAAGTTTCGAGTTTGGTATTTTTCTGTCCAGACATTTTAGATCTAGACTGTCCTCAGGAAACTGTGACACACAGACACACACAGACAGACACAGACCCGTCATCAAGATATCAATGTTTTCAGTATCAGGGGACCCTAAAACGCAGAGACCCATTGCAAAAAACAGAGATCGAAATTTTTGATGAACCTAAAGCTGCCGCTCCTCCCCAATAGACGATAAGTTATGATGGGGGAGGGTGCAAAGTAAAAAGACAAATCAGAGACTTGGCACCTTCAGTGGCCTTACCACTCAGGTGTTCTGTGGCTCCATGAGCTCCTAGCTCCTTTGATCTTTTGCCCACTCATATACACTGCCCAGCTCCACCTTATTCCACTTATCCAGGGTAAGAGGCAACCCATTTGCCACTAAAGAACTGAAGAGAATTGCAAAATAGCTATTTAAATCAATCTCAGATCATCCAGGAATGTACGCAGTGACTTTTAAACAGTTGCACCAATGATATCACCATTCGAACACTCCTGGTACATCATGGGAAAGGATTGACACATCAACAGCAAGGCAAGTATTTGAAAATGGCAGCAAAAATGACAGTAAATTATAAACATTTCAGAGAAGTCTCAGATCATAAGATAAGTTGCGCCACTGCATTCATTTTATCTGAAGACCACACAAAATAAGTCCAAATTATTTTTATCTCAGGCAGGAGATTACCAAAAATAAATAAATGGTGTTATCATAACAATAAGTGCTGCTCTTTAAGTGCTTGATCCCCTCTATCCCTCTCACAAATCTCCTCTGCATGACTTTCCAGGATGCCCTTTCTGATTCCCTCTCTTTCTCCCAGGTCCAAGTGACCTCAGCAGAATTTTCAATCCAAAGCAACCACCAGTAAAGTCTGTTAACAAGAGATAAAAAATAATAAGTATTTTGCCACTTTATTAACTTTAACAGTGGGTTGATTTTCATATTCTTATATAGTCTCAGCATGTACAGTTAAATTCTTACTTGTATGTTCTTCCAATGTCACCAAGCCCCCCCCAGCAATAATCAAAAACAATGCATTAAAATACATAATTATATTTTATTTAATTGAAAATACAAATCAGTTCAACTGATATACTATATGATTATGTACATGTACTGTATATAGGTTGTGTATTAATAAAGCCACACAATATATAAAAACTATTGCATAGATAGATAGATAGATAGATAGATAGATAGATAGATAGATAGATAGATAGATAGATAGATAGATAGATGAAATTACTGTAATACTGTGTGATCTTAGCTTCTGAAATATACCATGAATCTTTATTTTTATACCCAATGAGATTAAGTGCAATCTGTTTAACTGAAACTGCCAGCTGCTGAAGATGAATCCAACCTGGAATGATTGAAAGTACCTGTACAAGACCATTTTTCATCACCAATAAAGCATTCAGAAACTGCTGTACAACCTAAAAAGAATGAGGTAAATTACTTTTGGGGCTTGCACAACAGCAGGGCAATGGCACAGAATTCTAAAGGCTTATCTATCACTAGGGAACATTCAAGGGTGGTTTATAGGACTTGTCACTATCAAATATACCATACACAAATAAACTGAAAATAAGTGAGTAGTCAGCAATTAAGATGTTTTCTTTTTTTTCTCCCCCAAGTTACAGCATTGCCCACATTGTGAGGACTAATCACTGTAATCCTATTCTTACAAATACTCACTTAGAGCCCACTAAGCTTTTAATCTTGCATGGGTTTTTCTTTGTTGCCATAAACTAATGACTTGTGTCCACAAGCGGGCTGAATTTGATTTTTTTAGTCCTGTATGTTAAATAAGCGCTCAAAAACTGTTAAGGCTCAAGTAAAGCTAGATCAAGTCAGGTCTGGTGGACTTCATTTCCTGTCAGTAAAAAAGTTGCATTGAAAACAAAAACAAAAATGCTCATTTGCTTTTGGCAGGTCTCTGTGAAGCTTTACTCATAAGTTGTTTTTTTTTCACTGTACCTTAATTTAATTACAGCAGGACTATAGGCATTTTTCACACCTAGTTTGTTTGATTCACTTTATTCAAACTCTTGGGCGGTTTCCCTGAAAGTTGAAGACACCAAGGGACTCAGCCTCTACATCACAGACTACATCAGGCTTTGTGGATAACACCTTTACCACAAAGACAGTGCAGTGTTTTTCCCAAGAATAAACCATGAATCACAAAAGACCTGAAAGCCCTCAAGTGGGTGCAGTCAGAACTCAGGAAGCAGCTCAGTGAGGGGAAATCCTACTGCAGAGACAAACTCGGGCACAAATTTTATCGTAATTCAATGAGAAAAGAATAACAGTAGTGAAAAGATCAAAACAGATAACAATATACAGTCATATGAAAAAGTTTGGGAACCCCTCTCAGCCTGCATAATAATTTACTCTAATTTCAACAAAAAAAGATAACAGTGGTATGTCTTTCATTTCCTAGGAACTTCTTAGTACAGGGGTGTTTTCCGAACAAAGATTTTTAGTGAAGCAGTATTTAGTTGTATGAAATTAAATCAAATGTGAAAAACTGGCTGTGCAAAAATTTGGGTACCCTTGTAATTTTGTTGATTTGAATGCATGTAACTGCTCAATACTGATTACTTGCAACACCAAATTGCTTGGATTAGCTCGTTAAGCCTTAAACTTAATAGACGGGTGTGTCCAATCATGAGAAAAGGTGTTTAAGGTGGTCAATTGCAAGTTGTGCTTCCCTTTGACTCTCCTCTGAAGAGTGATAGCATGGGATCCTCAAAGCAACCCTCAAAAGATCGGAAAACAAAGATTGTTTAGTATCATGGTTTAGGGGAAGGCTACAAAAAGCTATCTCAGAGGTTTAAACTGTCAGTTCCAACTGTAAGGAATGTAATCAGGAAATGGAAGGCCACGGGCACAGTTGCTGTTAATACTAGAATTACAAGAGCCTACAAAAAAACTCGTAGATCCGGCCCACCTTAAATCCGTTCGCACCTCTCCGTCAGCATCTTTTATCCTGTGAATGTGCCGATAAAGACAAGCAGCCTACTATTCCATCCCCTCACAGCTGCAGAACATGCATAAAGTTCTCCCAGCTCATGCCTTGATTGATTATCTGGGAGTGAAGTGCTGGAGTTTAAGAGTGGAAATAATAGACTGTTATTTGGAACACATGCATTTCATGTGTGTTCCGTTTCTATAATAATCTCTGTAAACACTTGTTGAAACAGAAACGTTTTTCATATTTTAGTAGTAAATGAGAAAATATTGGCATAAACTATGCAATATGTGAAGTCTGAAGTCCAAAGATCAAATAAACACTTTCACAACAGGTTCAAGGATAAAACAACAGCTTCTGTGATGTAGTGGTAAGATTTGCTGACTTGTAATCAAGAGTCCCTGGTTCGATCCCGACTGCCTCCTATATCTGCCGTTTTCAGTAGTGGGCTGCTTTTATTGTTAATATTATACAGTACACTCATACACTTGGTTTGCGTCCGTAACAGACGGTGTACATTTATAGTACAGTACTTGTGAAAGTTACCGTTTTATTTTCACTTTTATTCTCTCAGTCACGATCACGATACATACTAATGGTAACTTCACAAATACTATAAATGTACACCGTCTGTTACTGGGGTTTTTTGGGGAATAATATATTTTTTTGAAAGGAGTATACTGACCTGTCCTCCAGTCTGTCTGTGTATTTTTTCATAAACATTTATTGAACCCTCTTAATCTACTTTTGGGTCCAGAACCTATTCCTGTAGTATCAGACACAAGAAAGGACCACAAGAGAGGAGGAAAACAAGAAAAAACCTCACACAGACACAGTAGGAGCATTCAAACTCAACACAGACAATGACAAGGTTAAGCTGTAGGTATGAGCCAACAGTACTAACCACTGCACCACCATGCCACTTTCATTTGAATAATGGGCTCTGTTTTTTCTATATACTGTATATTTCAGATTTTTTGGATTGCACATTGACATTGTGATTGGTGCTTCTACCTCACTAGGAGGATTATGTTTTTTTTTTATTTCTCCAGTACCATTCAGTACCATCCATCCGTCCATACCTGTTAAGGGGTAAACTAAGATATATGCAGGTGGATGAGTGATGGTGTCCTGGATAGTGGACTATCTGTCTGCCAGAACGCAGTTTGTGAGACTCATTACTGTGTTTTTGATAGGAATGGGAGCAATTCTGGAGCACCACAAGGAACAGTCCTGTTTCCTTTTCTTTTCACTCCATACTCCTCAGACTATAAATATGACTCCAGATTATGTCACTTGCAGAGATTCAGCACTTATGAGGTGTATCGATAAGGGGGATGTGACAGAGTATTGGAGTCAGGTAGAGAACTTTGTTTCTTTGTTTCTTGGTGCAAAGAGAACTGTCTCCATCTTAACATCAGCCAAACCAAGAAGCTGATTATTGACTTTCGCTGTACCAAAGAGCCTCTGTGTCCAGGGAGTGGATGTACAGCTGGTCCACTCCTACAACAACTTAGGGGTCCATATCAATGACAGGTTGGACTAGTGTCAAAACCCAGAGGAATAGTATAAGAAAGGGAGTTTTCTTTAGGAGACTGTGTTCCTTTAATGTGGGAAGTGACATCCTCCACATCTTCAACAACTCTGATGGCCAGAATGATTTACTACACTGTGGTGTGCTCACTTTAAGAGAGGCCCACCAGAGTAACAAGTTAATTAAAAGGGAAGTAGTGAAGGACAGCATTAAAACAAAACTGAGTGCCATTATGAACAAAGCTGCACATCCTCTCTCTGACACACTAACAATGAGGATGTTCAGCTAAAGAACCATTCAGCATCAGTGTCTGAACAAAGGCTACTGGGGATCCTTAATCACAGCAAAATGCCTGAATAATGCCTCACTGTGACTGTAACTGCCAAGTGAGAAGTTTCCTTCTTTTTAATTTTCTTCATTTTTAGTCATTCTGGTGTGTGTTCATACCGTAATATGTGTGTATATATAAGTTTATGTATTTAAAGAGCTTCAGTAAAAAACAAATTTTCTAATCTATCTATCTATCTATCTATCTATCTATCTATCTATCTATCTATCTATCTATCTATCTATCTATCTATCTATCTATCTATCTATCTGTCTGTCTGTCTGTCTGTCTGTCTGTCTGTCTGTCTGTCTGTCTGTCTGTCTGTGAGAGACAGGTTAGGAGCAGGCGCTGATACAGCGCATTGCCACACCCACCAAATGAAAAACCAACTCAGGATCCCACATTAGGACCTGAGTGCAGCCATGCAACAGATGACACCTCAGCACCACACTAGTTCAGATGGAATGGAACAGTGTGATTTTTTTTTTATGATGGCTGGAGGGCCAATTCTCCCACCAACCCCCAGGTTTTTTCCTGCAGGTTGGAGGGCCTACTTGCAGGGCTGGATGCAGATTAACGTCATACGTGATTAACATAAAATATTTGTGTAATGATAACCGTCCTGATTATGCCTCTGTTAAATGCAGATAACTTAATGACTTTCCTTTAACATTAACCATTTGTGTCAATTTGACATTTAAGAGGTACAGTAATCCCTCGCTATATCGCGCTTCGCCTTTCGTGGCTTCACTCCATCGCGGATTTTATATGTAAGCATATTTAAATATATATCGCAGATTTTTTGCTGGTTTGTGGATTTCTGCGGACAATGGGTCTTTTAATTTCTGGTACATGCTTCCTCAGTTGGTTTGCCCAGTTGATTTCATACAAGGGACGCTATTGGCAGATGGCTGAGAAGAAACCCAACTTACTTTTCTCTCTCTCTCTTGCGCTGACTTTCTCTGATCCTGACGTAGGGGGTGTGAGCAGGGGGCTGTTCGCACACCTAGACGATACGGATGCTCGTCTAAAAATGCTGAAAGATTATCTTCACGTTGCTACTTTCTGTGTGCAGCTGCTTCGTGAAGCAACATGCTGCACGGTGCTTCGCATACTTAAAAGCTCAAAGGGCACGTATTGATTTTTCACTGTTTGTTTTTCTCTGTCTCTCTCTCTCCCTGCTCCTGACGGAGGGGGTGTGAGCTGCCGCCTTCAACAGCTTTGTGCCGCGGTGCTTCACATACTTAAAAGCCAAACAGCCCTATTGATTTGTTTGCTTTTCTCTCTCTCTCTGACATCTGCTCCTGACACGCACTCCTTTGAAGAGGAAGATATGTTTGCATTCTTTTAATTGTGAGACGGAACTGTCATCTCTGTCTTGTCATGGAGCACAGTTTAAACTTTTGAAAAAGAGACAAATGTTTGTTTGCAGTGTTTGAATAATGTTCCTGTCTCTCTACAACCTCCTGTGTTTCTGCGCAAATCTGTGACCCAAGCATGACAATATAAAAATAACCATATAAACATATGGTTTCTACTTCGCGGATTTTCTTATTTCGCGGGTGGCTCTGGAACGCAACCCCCGCGATGGAGGAGGGATTACTGTATTTGTCAATTTAAGTAGTAAAAGCAACACAGCACCAGCAAACATGATCACTTTAAGCTAAATGACCTTAAATTAGAAACATAAAATAAACATCACCGTTAGTTGGCTTCTTCGGTGCATATATGAAAATCATTTAAGACTCAATTTGACAGAAATGTTAAAAAGCATTTCTTCAGTTGACAACCATGAATATGTGGAATAAGGTACCAAGTAGTGTGAAAGACACCAATGCTTTAAAGATATTTTAATCTCAGCCTAATGATATTATGATATTGTAACAAAATTAGGTTCATTGTCTAGCAAGGGAGAGTTGAATGGCCCGTTCTTATCAAAAGTTGGTATGTAAGTAACTGTGTTAAAAACATTGGATGTGGGAACAGTGGTATGCATTTTGTTGGTTACCAGCCTGACCAAGGATGAATACCCTTGGCAATCCAGACCCCTCCAGACCCCCTGAGAGTCCAAGAAAGGTTCTGTTAAGGCAGCAGTTGGGGAGGGGAGAGCAGTGAAGTTCAGAAAATGTAGTGAGCATTTGATAGCTACAGACAGCCTTTAAATACTGAGGGAATTTCAAGTAGCTATCACCCAACCTTAGAACCGGGTATGTTTGTTGTGCAGTTTGTTGGTTGCTATCATACCTAAAGGAGGATACTCTCAGTAGACATTCATTTAATTTGATACCCTACTTGAGTCTACTGCAGATATAGAAATTTGGGTTGGAGGGATGGGTGCCAAGTAATAGACAACTTATTGAGCTAAACAGAAATCACACACTTCTCAAATTTCCCTTTAGCCATGACAATAGGTGAATATAAAATAATGACCTAGGAAAAAAAAAAATCATTGAATGCTTATGAAAAGTGAATGAAGTTATTCTGAAAGACAACATGCTTACTGCTAAAATAACTAACATTATTCTTAATATATCATTTGCCATTTTGGTAATAAAAAAATCATTAAGATATCAAATAGAACACAGCCACAATGGAACAATAACTGCAGTTGACAAAAGAAGCATTAATCATGGAATGACTGGCCAAAACTGCCTCTGTTCTATAAATTCTTAAAAATGCATTGGAAAATCATTTTCAGTTACTGCTCAAATTAAAGTGCCTTGAAAATTTCAAAGACCACTATGCTGGATTACTTTACAAAGACCAGGTACAAAGCATTTGAAAGCTACATCAGGTACAGGGACTGAGCCACACCAGTTCATCGTTGAAAAGAACCATAACAGGATCAGCACCACGGGCCTCATGTATAAACAGTGCGTACACACAAAAATGTTGCGTAGGCCCATTTTCACACACACTCTGAGATGTATTAAAACTAAACTTGCCGTAAAGCCACGCACATTTTCATGGCAGTCTCAAACTGTGTGTATGCAAATTTCTGTTCGGTTTTGCAAACTGGCAGCACCCAGCATCAAAGCAGTGCTACTGTTTCTGTGTGGTCTCCCTTTTTTTCAGATTTGCATCAATGACATGTGATTTATCAAATACACCGAAATTAGTTGCATATTGTTTACAAATTTAATTCACTTGATTCTAACCATTCTGTAACAATATAATGGTGCACGGAATGCCCAAACTATTCCAACTACCATAGCTGCTTCAGCGGTTTTAGAAGACATTGCAAATGGAAGAATTAGAAGAGAGTGTATACAGTGATCCCTCGCTATATCGCGCTTCGCCTTTCGCGGCTTCACTCCTTCGCAGATTTTATATGTAAGCATATTTAAATATATAGCGCAGATTTTTTGCAGGTTCGCGGATTTCTGCGGACAATGGGTCTTTTAATTTCTGGTACATGCTTCCTCAGTTGGTTTGCCCAGTTGATTTCATACAAGGGACGCTATTGGCAGATGGCTGAGAAGCTAGATTGCTTACTCTTCTCTCTCTCTTGCGCTGACTTTCTCTGATCCTGACGTATGGGGATTGAGCAGGGGGGCTGTTCGCACACCATGCCCTGGCAATCGGAAGGTTGCCGGTTCGAATCCCGTAAATGCCAAAAGGTACTCTGCTCTGTTGGGTCCTTCAGCAAGGCCCTTAACCTGCAATTGCTGAGCGCTTTGAGTAATGAGAAAAGCGCTATATAAATGCAAAGAATTATTAGAATTATTATTATTACCTAGACGATACGGACGCTCGTCTAAAAATGCTGAAAGATTATCTTCACGTTGCTATCTTTTGTGCAGCTGCTTCCTGAAACGACATGCTGCACGGTGCTTCGCATACTTAAAAGCTCGAAGGGCACGTATTGATTTTTGACTGAAAAACAAACTCTGTCTCTCTCTATCTCTCTCTCTCTCTCCCTGCTCCTGACGGAGGGGGTGTGAGCTGCCGCCTTCAACAGCTTTGTGCCGGCGGTGCTTCGCATACTTAAAAGCTAAACAGCCCTATTGATTTGTTTGCTAGAGATTGTTTTCTCTATCTATGTGACATTCTGTGCTCCTGACACGCACTCCTTTGAAGAGGAAGATATGTTTGCATTCTTTTAATTGTGAGACAGAACTGTCATCTCTGTCTTGTCATGGAGCACAGTTTAAACTTTTGAAAAAGAGACAAATGTTTGTTTGCAGTGTTTGAATAACGTTCCTGTCTCTCTACAACAACAACAACAACATTTATTTATATAGCACATTTTCATACAAAAAGTAGCTCAAAGTGCTTTACATAATGGAGAGAAGAAAAATAAAAGACAAAATAAGAAATTAAAATAAGACAACATTAATTGTCTAATTAAACTCTACAACCTCCTGTGTTTCTGCGCAAATCTGTGACCCAAGCATGACAATATAAAAATAACCATATAAACATATGGTTTCTACTTCGCGGATTTTCTTATTTCGCGGGTGGCTCTGGAACGCAACCCCCGCGATGGAGGAGGGATTACTGTATTTAGAGATGATGGTGCTTTTTCCAGGTGGGGTGGCAAAAGGCAAGCAGCCCATTTAATGTGTGATGGATGCCCGGAGCCCATGCCTGGCCGGGATGCCCCTTCTGTGTATGTTTCAGGGGAGCAAGCATGGGCTACACAGTACCTCCCCCGGACCACTTGGTGGCAGCCCCTCTGGTGACAGTGGTGCCTCAGATACCCGCAGGGCTCCATGGGAGATGGAGTTCTCCACAGCCCTGTTGGGATCTGGGGTGGCCACCAGGAGGTGCTGCAGGGGCTCCTGGGCCCGTCTGGGCCATTGTTCAGCCACACCAGGAGGTGCAATCGGAGGCAGGTGGTCAAGCACCTGAAGCACTTCCGGGTGAACTATAAAAGGGGCTAGTAGCCACCATTCCAAGAGCCTGAGTCGGGAGGAGGAGGAAAATTCTTGACGGGAGGAGTGGTGGTGTAGAGAATAGTGTTTGTGTGTTTTGTGATGCTTTTGGAACTGTGTACTGCATGTGGGACACAAGGAAGACGTGCCCCACAGGTAAAGAAAAATAAAAGTTTGTTGGCTTTTATATGTGCCTCCAGTGTCAGTTTGTGTCAGGTTGGCGCCTATATAGCGCCTTTGTTACAAAGGATAGCGAGTCACCTCAAAGAGCCATGTAAAGAGCAGAGAATCTATTCATTGTGGCACTTGGTGGCGACATCTATACTAATAAAAGGCAAAGCTCTCACTCACTCACTCACTCACTCACTCACTCACTCACTCACTCACTCACTCACTCACTCACTCACTCACTCACTCACTCACTCACTCACTCACTCACTCATCACTAATTCTCTAACTTCCCGTGTAGGTGGAAGGCTGAAATTTGGCAGGCTCATTCCTTACAGCTTACTTAAAAAAAGTTAGGCAGGTTTAATTTCGAAATTCAAAGCGTAACGGTCATAACTGGAACCTCTTTTTTGTCCATATACAGTAATGGACTGCAGCTCGCTGGCCACAGGAGGCGGGATTGCGGGGGTTGCGTATCGCGTCATCACGCCTCCCACGTAATCACGTGAACTGACTGTGAAGGAGAAAGGACGGCCTTATATGGCGTTCATTTATAAAACAGCGGACAGGCTGTGTAAAGGCAGCTTCACAAAAAAACAGATCCTTAACAAATTGTTATTGGTATATTTTCCCTCAATTTAAAAAGGTTTTCTTTTCTTCTTAATTAAAATTTAAAAGCAATACTTCACCGCTGCGAAGCCCCTCTAGCGCTGACGTCCGAGGTTCGATTCCCGTAAGGGAGTGCAGTGAGTGTGCACGCCTGATGAGCTAAGAGTTAGGGCAAAACACGTGTCGCGTACTCTTTGCATTATTTGACAGTAAACTATTTTCAACCATTCTATGATCTGCTTCTCACAACTGAAGGCACCATGGCTGATGTTATCTGACTTGCTGGCCAACCATAAGCGTTACCTGGTAGGTAACCACCCATACAATCAGATTGTGATTCAGACTACGAATGCCGTGAATGTAATTACCCCGATCTACATGCTGTCAAATAAACGAACCACACGCCGTGGCGCAATGTTAGGGGCTTCACCTCTAGCGCCGAGGTTCGATTCCCGTAAGCGAGTGCAGTGAGTGTGTACGCCTGATGAGCCAAGAATTAGGGCGAAACACGTGTCGTGTACTCTTTGCATTATTTGACAGTAAACTATTTTCAACCATTCTATGACCTGCTTCTCACAACTGAAGGCACCGTGGATGATGTTAGCTGACTACGAATGCTGTGAATGTAATTACCCCGATCTACATGCTAGAGAAAACCTCAATGAAGAACAAACAGTGTGTAAGCATACATATTAACACATGTGCAATTAAACGTGTGCATTTACGGGGTGATTTCTCAGGCTTAAAAGCTCGCCTTTTATTAAAAAGGTAAATGCAAACTGTTTTCATTCTGAAGGGCACAAACCACGTTGGATTTCAGCTGTTAAACGCGCAAAAATGTCGGTACACCAGATAAATAAGCGCAACATATTATCAATTGTATTGTATGCTTACAATACATATAGAAATGTGTTAATCGTTAACTAATAGTATGGGATGGTGTTTTTCGACTCAGCTACAGATGCCGATGGAGACCAGAACTGCTTTGGAAAAATATGAACGCCTTGGGGCCGATCTGGAAGAAGGTGGCGCAGCGCCTTGATTTAAACGATTCCATGTCTTGGTGGGTTTGCGTAGCTAATTGTCAATAACTTTACACCTGTTTTTAAGACTTATTGACTGAAACGGGCTTTCATGAAAAAAGTTAGGGCTTTGCTATAGGATACACCCTCCACAAGTTAAGGAAGTAAAAATAAAGGTATATATTTCTATTTTATTTAAACCTTTTAAGTTCGTATGCATAGCCCCATTTGGCTGTTTTAGTTTTTTTTTTTTTTCTTTCTTCAGTAATATTTAATCTCCTTAAAGAAAAACAACATATGCATTTTACTTTTTTTTTGTATCTCTTTAGTAATATTTTAGTGTAAAAGGATAACCAGTATTTAAACCTTTTATGTTACTTTATAAAGTTATTTTACACAATGTTAAAAAATTAATAAGAAAGCTACATATTTTGGCAGCTGCTGCTTTAATTTTCAATGAAATGAAAAAAGCTCTCCAAGAGAAAACCTCAATGAAGAAGAAACAGTTTGCACTATCTAAAAAGGAGAAACCCTCATTTATTAAGGTTTGCTGCAGATGACTTAACTGAAAATAAATGAATAGTTCCTATGTGTATAATACATATTTATCTATTTGACTTATGCCTTTATTCCAGCAACTTGCAACATCTGAGGTACAATTTGTTACATTACTTTTGTTTTTTGCAGCACAGGCAGGTGAAGTGACTTCCTCAGGGTCACACAGTGGTGTCAGTACCAGGATTTGAACTGACAAGCTCCGGGTTTGCTGAAATATTACTGAAGAAAGAAAAAAAATGAAAATGGGCAAATGGGGCTATGCATACAAATGTCCATCCATCCATTATCCAACCCGCTATATCCTAAATACAGGAGCCAATCCCTGCCAACACAGGGCACAAGGCAGGAAACAAACCCCGGGCAAGGTGCCAGCCCACCGCAGGGCGCACACACCCACACACCAGGGACAATTTAGAATCGCCAATGCACCTAACCTGCATGTCTTTGGACTGTGGGAGGAAACCGGAGTACCCGGAGGAAACCCAGACAGACACAGGGAGAACATTCAAACTCCACGCAGGGAAGCGAACCCGGGTCTCCTAACTGGCACCTTTCACTGCGCCACCATGCCACCCACATACAAACTTAAAAGGTTTAAATAAAACAGAAATATATACCTTTATTTTTACTTTCTTAACTTGTGGAGGGTGTATCCTGTAGCAAAGCCCTAACTTTTTTCATGAAAGCTCCTTTCAGTCAATAAGCCTTAAAAACAGGTGTAAAGCTAAACTTGCAGCACCGCTATTCAATTACACTTGCCTAACGCCTCTCCTAAGGGGAGATACTGTGGGATCTGGGCATCAGTCAAAGCACCAATCACAGGCCCGATTAGAAAGCGGGAAGCTGTCATTTGTCGTCTCCCTCCCATGTAACAATCACAGCCCGTGTTACAACGCACTATGTATGTATGTGTATATGTATATATGTATATGTGTGTGTGTATGTATGTGTGTATATGTATGTGTATATATATGTTGATATGTGTATATATATATGTATATATATGTATATGTAGATATGTGTATATGCAGATATGTATATATATGTATATATGTATATGTATATATATGTTTACATAACCTCTTTAACACACTACTTCTCCGCTGCGAAGCGTGAGTATTTTGCTAGTTACACTATAAATGTGTCTTCAGAGAATTAATTTGCTTATATAAATAGAAAGCATTTCCACTCTATTAATGTGCTACTCTATAGTCCACCAAAAGTGTGTAGTATGCAAGTGTGTAGTATGCCGCATAATGTGGCACACAATCATGGCTTGCCTGTACCTGAAGCAATGCTGTATGATGAACCTAACCCTGTCCCCACAAAATGATCAACCTAATCGGACAGTGTTACAACTTTGTTTGAAAGTAAGAACAGATAATCAGATGCAGCATTTATTTTTTAACCAGTTCATTTACTTTGTGGTCAATATAACATAGTACAGCCCTTATCGTCCTTAGTTCATTGGCCACATCTATTACAGCATTCACTATTGCTTTTTGTGACTTCAGAAGAGTTCGTCAGCACACAGCCAGATCATTACCCAGTGGTTTCTAAGGCTGAGGTATGTGTGCAGCCAGAGTCACAGATTTGCTGGGCACCACCATCATGTCCTCGGCACCAGGGTCAGCTTTTGTAATATTGATGGAAACAAAAAAACAGGTGGTGGGCTACAACTCGCCTTTTCACAGCAACTTTAATATCTGACCACTTGTTTTTTGTTTTGGGCATTGTGTGACTTTCTGAACTTGAACTTTCGAGTGTCTCCGACATGCTGTATCACTCCTTCAGCTTCCTGTTGGTGCTTATACCACTGCTTAAGCCAACAAATAGTACATTTTTCCTTGCCTCCACTTCACATTCGCTGAAATTCTTTTTTTTTCCACGTTTTTTTTCAATTGTGTTTTAACAAAACACTCAATGGAAGGGGCTATTTATATTGATATAGTTATTTAAACATGGAAAATACTGGGAGGAGTCTGGGTGGGGTTGTAGGCGCGTGCATGTGCATTAAATTTCATGTTCATTGAGTTTTATAAAGGGCAAGTGCATGGAACTTGGCAAACAGATAGTTTTATGCATGTGGATTTTTTTATACGAACACACATTTCCAGTTTTGTCCGTATTCCATGTCTTAGTGTGAACTCTATGCACGGCATAATACATGAGTCCCCAGATCTTTGGAATAGGTTTATTTTTCAGATGGTCTACTTGTGTAAGTTCCCAGGACATTTTAAGCTTTTCATTTTTGTAAATATCAGGTTAACTAAGAACAAAGTGACACATAAAATGTTGTCAAATTTAGAATCTGGCTGAGCACCCCAGCTAGCAATTGTCTGGTTTAAATACACCATCAGCTTGGCAAAGAGGAGTGAGTGGTCCAGCAGGAAATCTTTCAAGGAGGGAGAGAGAGAAAAAAAGGAATGAGGCCCACTGTGGCGCAGAGATGTGCCCACACCTTTATTCACAATATTTTCAAGTAGGCTGGCACTTACTGGTATGTAGCACTTGCACCTCCTTCTATTTCGACTTGGAGTACCAGCAACATTTCTTATCATAGGCAGTATCATGGCACTCAATGCTTCACGGCCCCAATGTTAATTTATTGTGGTGCTCTGACCTTCAAGGTGAAGCCCAAGCTGCTTGACTAATATATTGTGTAAAAGTAATAACAAAAGGTGAGGTTGAGTTGACAATAAAGAGTACTGCCAGTAATTTCGTTCCACTTCAAGCACTGTTTATTCCCATGATAGTTTCACTCTCTTCAGGAAGCCTTCTGCACTATTACACACCCATGATGTGCTCATTGCCAGACAAGATAATGTCATCTATCATATGAATTATGATTATGTCACATAAATTTTCATTACTAGAAGTTAGGAGACAAATTATAAATAATGGCGTGAGCCAGAACAATGTCAGGTTAAAGAAAAATAAACCTTCAGGTCATCATGAAATTGTGACCTTTGGAATTTACTGGTTAGAGTAGAGGTTTTTTATCATTAAGAGAAACTGAACATAAAGTTTATGTCCAGTTGTGTTTTCTTTTTGCAGTAGCTACACCAAACTTGGCAGATTAGGACTGGATTTTAATTAAGATCCCTTGCTTACTAAAGCTGTCTTGTTGTCTATAGTGATGTAATGGAATGAAAATTACAACAAGAAAAGTTGTGCTTATACCTCATTTGTGGTGGAGTGTAAATGGCTGCCCACCAAAGAAATGTTCATGGAACCCTGATATTCACAGACAAGATATGTGTTCTGTCTGGACAGAACATCATCACAGGACAGGGGAAAGACAGGCAAAAATCAAGTCATAAACAGGCCAAGGTCAAAATCAAAAAAATCAGAAAGGCAAAGTGTCAAGGCTCAAAAATTACTTAGCAAAAGCTGATGAAGCACACCAAAGATCAAACTCTGACTCAAAATCAAAACTAGTACGGTATCCATATGAAAGTTTAAAGAACTACATGCCATCTGCCGTACTGGTGTATCATTCACTATACAACAGAATAGATATAGAGTATATAACACTCTTTAAGTTCATTTTGCAATATAAACACAACATGCATTATTAATTTATTGATTGATTGATTGATTTGATTGCATAGCTGGTCCTATGAATCTGTACCTTTTTTTTCATATTTCTGATGCTGTATGCAGCTAAATTTCCCCTTGGGATTAATAAAGTTTATCTAATCTACAGGGGATGCACAAACTGGTGTGTTTCTTTGTGCCAGTCCCAAGCCTGGATAAATAGGGAGGGTTGCATCAGGATTTTGCCAGATCAATATGTGGACAATACAGATTTCCATACCAGATCAGTCAAGGCCAAGGTTAACAACAGCCACCACCAGTACTGTTAGCCAACAGGGTTCTGGCGGAAATTGAGCTACTGAGGGTAGGAACTTTGAATGCTGGCAGTATGACTGGTAAGGGAAGAGGGTTAGCTGTTGTGATGGAGAGAATGAAGGTTGATATATTGTGCATGCAAGAGACTAAATGGAAGGGGATTAAGGCCAGGTAGATCGAAGGTGGGTTCAAATTTTTCTACCATGGTGTGGATGGGAGGAGAAATGGGGTAGGAGTTATTCTGAAGGAATAATATGTCAAGAGTGTTTTGGAAGTGAAAAGAGTGTCAGACAAAGCAATGATTATGAAGCTGAATATTGAAGGTGTGGTGATGAATGTTGTTAGTTAATTTGCCCTGCAAGTTGGATGTGTGATGGATGAGAAAGAAGATTTCTGGAGTAAATTGAATGAAGTGATGGACAGTGTACCCAAGGGACAGAGAGAGGTAATTAGAGCGGATTTCAATGGACATGTTGGTGAAGGGAACAGAGGGGATGAGGAGGTAATGGGTAGGTATGGTGTCAAGGAGAGGAATGAAGAAGGTCAGATGATAGTGGATTCTGCGAAAAGGATGGACATGTCTGTGGTGAATACATATTTTAAGAATAAGGAGGAACATAGGGTGACATACAAGAGTGGAGGAAGATGCACACAGGTAGATAATATCCTATGCAGGAGCGTTAATCTGAAGGAGACTGTAGTCTGCAAAGTGGTGGCAGGAGAAAGTGTAGTTAGGTAGCATAGGTTGGTGGTGTGTAGGATGACGTTGGAGATCAAGAAAAAGAGGAGAGTGAGGGCAGAGCCAATGATCAAATGGTGGAGGATGACAAGGTTGAGTTCAAGGAGGAGGTAAGACAGAAATTGGATGACAGTGAAGAGTTCCCATACAGCTGGGCAACTACAGCAGAAGTAGTAAGTGTGCTTGCGTGACTTCTGGAAGGAGGAAGGTGGAAAAGGAAACCTGGTGGTGGAATGGAGAAGAACAGAAAAGTACACAGAGGAAGAGGTTGGCGAAGAAGAAGTGGGATAGTCAGAGAGATGCAGAAAGTAGACAAGAGAACAAGGGGATAAGGCGTAAGGTGATGAGAGAGGTGGAGAAGGCTAAAGAAAAGGCGTATGATGAGTTGTACGAGAGGTTGTACACTAAGGTGGGAGAAAAGGACCTGTACCGATTGACTAGACATAGGGCCCGAGCTGGGAAAGATATGCAGCAGGTTAAGGTGGTAAAGGATAAAGATGGAAACATACTCACAAGTGAGGAGGGTGTGTTGAGCAGATGGGAAAAATACTTTGAGAGGTTGATGAATGAAGAAAATGAGAGAGAGAGAGAGAGAAAGAGCAGGTTGGATCATATGGTGATAGGGAATCAGGATTAGCAAGGAGGAAGTAAGGACAGCTATGAAGAGGAAGAAGAATGTCAAGGCTGTTTGTCCAGATGACATACCTGTGAAGGCATGGAGTTATTTAGGAGAGATGGCAGTGGAGTTTTTAACCAGATTGTTTAATGGAATCTTCGAAAGTGAGAGGATGCCTGAGAAGTGGAGAAGTGTACTGGTACCGATTTTTAAGAATAAGGGGAATGTACAGAGCTGTAGTAACTACAGGGGTTAAAATTGATAAGCCATAGCATGAAGTTATGGGAAACAGTAGTGGAAGGTATGTATAGGAGGGAGGTGATGATTAGTGAGCAGCAGTATGGTTTCATGCCAGGAAAGAGCACCACAGATGCGATGTTTGCTATGAGGATATTGATGGAGAAGTATAGAGAAGGCCGGGAGTTGTATTGCGTCTTTGTGGACCTGGAGAAAGCATATGACAGGGTGCCTTGAGAGGAGTTGTGGTACTGTATGAGGAAGTCAGGAGTGGCAGTGAAGTATATAAGAATTGTACAGGATATGTATGAGGGAAATGCATTCAACGTGTTGACAGACGAGATTAGACAGGAGTCCCCATGGACTATGATGTTTGCCGATGACATTGTGATCTGTACCGAGATTAGGGATCAGGTTGTGGAGAACCTGGAGAGGTGGAGATATGTGCTAGAGAGGAGAGGAATGAAGGTCAGTAGGAACAGGACAGAATACATGTGTGTGAATGAGAGGGAGGTCAGTGGAATGATGAGGATGCAAGTAGTAGAGCTGGTGAAGCTGGATGAGTTTAAATTCTTGGGATCAACAGTACAGAGTAACAGGGATTGTGGAAGAGCAGTGAATAAGACAGTTCAGGAAGGATGGAATGGGAGGAGAAGAGGGTCAGGAGTGTGACAGACAGGCATCAGCAAGAGTGAAAGGGAAGTTCGGTAGTGAGACCATCTATGTTACATGGGTTGGAGAGGGTGGCGCTGACCAAAAAAAGAGGAGACAAAGCAGGAGGTGGCAGAGTTAAAGATGTTAAGATTTGCATTGGGTGTGATGAGGATGGACAGAATTAGGAAAAAGTACATTAGAGGTTCAGCTCAGGTTGGACAGTTTGAAGACAAAGTCAGACAGGCGAGATAGCGTTTGTTTGGACATGTGCAGAGGAGAGATGCTGTGTTTATTGAGAAAAGGATGTTAAGGATAGAGTTGCCAGGTAAGAGGAAAAGAGGAAGGTCTAAGAGAAGGTTTATGGATGTGGTGAGAGAGAACATGCAGGTGATGGGTGTGACATAGCAAGATGCAGAGCACAGGAACATATGGAAAAAGATGATCTGCTCTTTCAACCCCTAATGGAAGCAGCCAAAAGAAGAAGAAGATCTAATCTAATGTAAACCAAATGAGACTTGATGTCATCAATTTAACTGCTTTATGACTGGATGACTGAAAAATACTTGTCTTGAAATTGGTAAAAAGCAGAAGCTCTTTTAGTTGGTGCTACAGTAATTCCATAATGAGTAAGGCAATACAGAGGGTCAAAAGTTTGAATTTTATCTTGGGTAAATCCACACAAACTTTAAGTATCATTTCTGACACTGATTAAAGGAATACTCCACCAAAATTGATATATTATTTATATGTTACTTATCCCATGTAGTTTGTACTGACGGTGAATAAAAATTTGTAATGTCATGTTTTCATGCAGAACAGAGATAAAATATGTTTATAATATAATACAAGTCAGTGTTGACCAATGCCATACAATGGCAAATGATATGAAAAACATCCTTGGAAACAAAAAGAATCTTACTTTACTCATATTGCCTAATCTACACATGTATTTTTTGCTAAAATATTGTTAAATAGATATTACCAGAAAACTCCATCTCTCCCCAACACTCTTTGATCAAGAGTTTTACCTTCTATTTAAAAAGTCAATCCCATGACTTCCATTTCCCGTTTAGTATGTGAGCTGATTTTTTTCAGAAAGTGTCAAGTGGCATGTGGATTATGAGTCATAACTAACATGAGATTTTATTTTTATTAATCATCTGCCATTGTATACCATTGTTCACCATTGGCTGATATCACAAACTTTTTTTAATGTCCATTCTGCACAAAAACATGACATTGTTTTTTTTCTGTGGCCATCACTATATGCTATATGGGGTATTTCACATAAGAAATATCATTTTTGGGTGGAATATTCTTTTAAATGTGTATACGTCCTATTTCAAAAGGCTACCTTCTGCAGCTTTGATATATTGTAAAATTAAGACAGTTTTATAATTTGCTTACTCATGAAAACTAGTTTTTTTATATCAAGCAGAACTGGATTTTTAGAATTTTGTGCATAGTTAGTGCATTGGTGCATTTTATAAAGATACATAAAAATGAAATTAATTGAATATATATAACATTCATGTACCAGTAGTAGATTAGAGAGTTAAAGATTTATATTTTGGAAGGTGTCTTGAACAGAAATAAAAATGCAAGAAATTTTTATTTGTCAGCATGTTAGTGTGAACATTGGTGTCAGACTTAAAATGGACAATGAGACACTAACATGTAACTAACAAAACAAAGACAGCTACTGATAATAACACTTTGGTGGGTCTCAAATGCATGCAAATTTCTTATAAAAACACAACGCATCAGTTATCAAACCTCCAGCTAACATCAGAATCATAAGATGACAAGACCTTCACTAAAGCATAAATAACACGCTGGGCAACAGTGACTTGGGAGCAGAGCTCAAACAGTTGACAGTTTGTCACAAATAATGCAACTTGTATTGTCTAAAGAATGCTACAAGACCACGCTTCAAATAGAAATAACACTTTCAGTTGTATCAGTACATTATATGCTCCTCTTGATGAGAAGCCGGTTCAGAAAATGGGGGATAAATTATTATTATTATTATGATCAATTAAAATGGGCTGTTTTGTATGTCTGTTTAGGAAAGAAGTGGTCTTTTTTTCCTGTCAGGTTGATAGTGTAAATTTAATTTGTCCCAGTTAAGTGCAGAAAATGCTTGTGAATTTTAACTTTGCAGATTTCAATGAATATTCAAGCTTGCAAAGTCCTACTAAATTCTCAGCTTTTCTTTCACATGAAATGGTACATTGAAGAAAAAATGTTATTAGTCTCAAACACTAAAAATGAAGCAATGTAAAATAGAATTTTATTTGGTGAGTGACACCTCATAGATCCTGGTCTTAGGTTCAAATCTTAGTCAGTATCGTACTGTATGTACGACAGGAACCAACCCTGGATGGGCCACCAATGCATCACAGGGTGCACTCTTTTACAATGCCACTTTCCAATACTACAATTAACTTAAAATGCAAGCCTTTGGGGAAAAGTCCCACAAAGTTCCCGACAGAATGTGCCAGCTCTACACGGAAATGAGCAGGTATGGGATTGAAACCCATGACAGTGGATCTTTGAGGCAGAAGTGCTAACAACTGTGACAGTCCTGGTCTGTGTTTTGTTACTAGCAAATTAAAATCTTTAAGTACTGTATGATTTTCCATGGCTTGTAATTATTAAACTATTTTATTGTTGTTTTTGTTTATGTAGAATTTACATTTTTTAGCATTTGAGGTTACTTCTATTAGATTTGTGTATTATGAATTATTTGTATTCTGTTCCATTAAATTTCAATCGATTACCTGTACTTTGTGGGTGGAGCCTAAAGAGGCGGGGCCACCCTGAAGCTGCTGCTGCTGAGTACTCCTTCTACCTTTATATTCCGGCCGGAGTTTGGTAAGAGTCTGATTTGTAAGTACTGAGTATCATTTGGATTTACTTGTTTTCTGACTTATTTCTTGTTATGAACAGCACCTTTTATTAATTTTTTTTGGGCTTCTCCTGCCCAAAATAAAATTTACTTTGATTTCTTTTTGGAGGTCTTCAGAGACAAGGAATGTAGTAGTGTGCCTTATTTTTTCAAACGGAGTGGATGCTTTTGCCACTATTTTGGGACAGTCGCATCATTATTGCAGCAGTCTTTCCCATGATGCATCGGGACTGCTTGATATATAACAATATTGGTGCAGCTGTATAAAGGTTGATTTAAATAGCAATTTTGCGCTACTTATATTTTGTCACTCCTGGTAATAAACTAACTATGATTTTTTTACTTTCTTGTTAGCATTTTGGCTTTGTAGACTTTCTTTCTAGCTTCCAGTATTGAACCTGCATGTTTTTTGACCACATACTCTTTCCTGGTCATCGCTCAATAACTACCTTTTCAGTCAGTACATTTCTGCTTATGGTATTGCCTACAGATTGTAAAATTAAGATTGCCTTTTTGGCAAATCCTTTCAGCTCTGCTGAGTATTTTGTTACATTTCTTTTTCTATCTGATAATAAATATTTTGGTGTATTAATATTCTTAACTTGTAATTGTCTCTACAATTGATTGATGGTTCTCTTCCTTGTAATGCATTTTTGATATTTCTTGGAACTGTTTTTGTTATTGTAATCTTTCAAAGTCAGTTCTCCATTTGGGCCTGTCTAGGCCAAAGCTGGCTTTTGCGAAATTAGCTGGAGCTGGACTGGAGTGAGACTCTTCTAGGCTGACCAGTGAAGGTACCGGCCACCTTCTTTTTGGGTTATTTTGGAGGTCTCAAAATCTATTTTGCTATCATTGACACTCATAACAGCTGTCATTTACATCTCACTTTCTGAACTTTAAGACACATCAGAATATAATCATGCTACAGCATGGCTCCACAGTGACATATCATGTTAATGATTGAATTATTAAAATTTACTTTTCCATGACCCCAATTTTCCACAGTTTCAACAATTCCCAACTAACCTGCAAATCAGTATGCTTCATCTTTAAATATCACATGTCCCAAAGGCAGCATTTTCATCTGTTGTTAAAGGTGACCTTGTTTGTCATCCCATAAATATCAGCCCATCAAATCCAAAAGTTAAGTCATTGGGACTATCCTGCTGCATGTGCAGAACCTTGAAGAAGCCCATCTTGCCACTTGTGCCCCTCATTTAATTTACTTCATTACATGTGTTTTGCAGATTTGGTTGCCCAAAATACGGTTAAACAGTTTAGTTTGTATGTATTGACTTAGAAGGAAGACATCAATTATTCATGTTCTTCACACTCAACAGCAAGAAGGTCCAAATTAAAAAAAAAAACTGCAAGGGGAAAAAAGAATCTGATTGAAACAGGAAAAATAACAGCATGACATTGCTTTGTTCCATTGATATTCTGCTCAAACTCTAGCATTTTAAATGAAACTAGGGGCCTTCTGCTCGCTTCACTCGCCAACCCCCCAGCCTGCACTACGCACCAGCAACTTTGCATCTCTGCCACCAAAAACAAAACTTTTAATTCTCGCGGATAGGCTTCTTCATTACATTTCCCAACACTACGTTTCCCTGATGGCAACAAGAATTAGACGATACAGTATCTACATACTTCGGTCATATCACCTATGTCCATATATTCGATCTTTTTTCACTTTTACCTTTTCATCAGTATCGCATTGAATTTTGATTCCGTGTTTGAAATTACATCATGACAACGTGAAGTATAACTGCCCATGAGTGAATATTGTTTTCTTTCTCTCTACACAAACTGTGTCTGACAATAGCATTCACACAAATGAGAAATGATTGAACCGTGTGTGTGGTTGTAAATGTTTTAGATGTGGGCAGGACTTTTCCAAATCTCTTTGCATAACGTTTTGTCTTGCCGGGCTTGAAATTTTCTCTCGTGGGATTTAACTTTCACTAAACAATAAATCTTTTAATTCTCGTGGATATGCCTCTTCATTGGGAAGAAACACTACTTCTCCCTGATGGCACCACGAATTAGATGATCTAAAAGTCTCGGACTTAAGGTTTAAATCCGAGCAATATATTCGATCTGTTTTCGCTGTTCCGTTACTTCACCAAGTAATAATTTCCATTTTTTGCGCTAATGCGATCTTTACTATCATTTTTTTGAAACTTTTGAATTTTAGTACTTTCATTATCTCTAACCTGCTCCGCATGTGTATCGCACCAATGTTTTTGAATTCTTTATGACGTTTTACTTTGTCATCTACTCTTTGTCTTTTATTTCCGGCCCCAGGTGTGGTTAAATCTCTTGGCACAAAGTCTCGTCTCGCGGGACGTGAAAGTGTCTCTCTGAGAAAGTCACGTCTCATCTCTCTTCCCAAGATTTTTTTATTAAAACAAAGAGATGTACTTTTTTTATACACTTTAGGATTTCATAGTACCAAAACCACATTGCATGAATAAAATATTTGATAGCCACATAATTAAATTTAATTCAAATGTATAAGCCAGTCTGCTACACGTGTCATATACTCTGCAGCAGGGGTCCTCAATCACGGTCCTGGAGGGCTGCAGTGGGTACAGGTTTTCCTTCCAACTCGTTTCCTAATTAGAAGGCAGTCCTTGCTGATAATGAAGCATGGTATTTAACTGTTTGGCTTGTTAGTCCTTTCATTCATCCGAAAGAAATGTTCGTTGCACTGTAGAGTTTCCTCCTCTGAGAACATTACTCAAATTTCAACTTAGCAGTCTTCCAATTCCACTCTCATTTATTTCTAAACATTTTTTTAAACACAGATACTTCATGGTGCATATGCACAGGTTTAAAAGGAAGCACATTAGTTGGAGAGCTGCTGGTTTATTGGTTAACTGCATTTCATTATTAACTAATGTCTGGTTAAGAAAACAGGCAATAATTAAAACTTGAATGCAGCCTCTAAAAAACTAAAATAGGCAATTAAGGGTTCTGAATTGTAACAGGCAAAATAATTCAAATTAAGCCTAAAAAACATATTCCTTTAGTAGTAAATACATGGGTTATAATTATTTTTTAATTATAATTAAGAAATTGGTTGAAGTGAAAACCTGCAGCCTCTGTGGACCTACAGGACTGTAATTGAGGACCTGTGATCTACAATTTAACTAAAATATGTCTTTGATGAATGAAAGTGCTAACAAGGCATATGATTAAATACCAAGTTTTATTATCAGCAAGGACTGAGTTCTAATTAGGAAACTGGCTGGAATGAAAACCTGTATCCATTGCGGCCCTTTAGGACAGTGGATTGAGGAGCCCTGTTCTACAGTGTAAGTAAGTGGACATTTGGAGAGCGAACAAGGACACCATTGTGGGTCAACTTGTTCATTCCTCTTCTTATTACCTACAGTATATGTATCCTCATTTAGCCCATCCACCAATACACCTTTTTCTGTTGTATTGGCAAATAGTAGGGCATACTCTAAATAGCGCTGTATATCCTACTCGTATGACAGTTGTGTCACTCAGGAGCTGGCATTTTGTATAACCACCACAGTTAATTACATTTCCCTATCAAGTCTGCTGTACTGCCTGCACATCCTATAGCAGCCCGGGTTTAAAATGTTATGAGAAACATCCCTAGACTTAATCTATTTCAGAAGACATGGACATCTTCTCAGGCCCAACTACAAAAGGTTGTCATAAGAGACAATGATAAAAATAGAAAGAGTTGTTTTAGTGTTTCTGCAGATTGTTATGTTGCCCTCACCTAGTGACCTGTACTGTCCCGACTGTTTAAAAGTGAGTCACATTACTATCCTTTGGAAAAAAAACAAAACAAAATTAACTAACTTGAACTTTCACCTGCTGTCTAGAAATTATTGTAAGTTTTTATGTCTGATTAAGAGCAATAAGAAGCAGACGTGCATTTTGTTACTGGGATCAGGTTTACTATTAGTAACCACCATGGGGGTATTTTTCGTACGTGGATTACTCATTTAGCCGGATGTAATTGTTGACGATTTGGCCTGATCCTGGTTCTGTCGGTTTTTCGAAACTCTTGCTGGATATGTTGTCATAGCAACACATCCTAATCCTCAAACCTGCTCGGAGCAGGTTTGTTCGATGTAAACAAGGATTAGCTCACACACTTAATCAGTGTCCGTGCGTGGAATTCATTTAGTCATGACTTCGCCGTTCATGAATGAGCGACCAATTGATATCGGTACGCAAATTATAAGAAGAGAATTTCATATAGAGAGGGTTTTGCGCGATCGGCAAGATCCTTTATTGCTCCCAGAGGAAATTCTTTTCGAAAGATACCGCTTAAGCCGAGGGGGAAAATTTATTAGGACCTTATATTTGAAGTCAAACTCGGCGAAGTCGGTCTCTCACAAACACACAGACAGTATGCATTGCTTTGAGGTTTTTTGCAAGCGGCACTTTTTTTATATACTCTAGGTGATGTGGAAAATCTATCTAAAAGTGCAGTTTGCCAGGCAATTCGTAAAGTCTGTTTGGCTCTGAAATATTTCCTTCAGGTTTTCATTGTATTTCCTGGACACCTGCGTGTACAGACAAAAGAGGCGTTTCATGCCATTGCAGGTAGATAATGCACAGGTAAAAACACCCACAGTTCCATAAAGAATCTCACAATCAGCCTAACATTCTCATTACCCAGGATTTCCAAATGTGATTGGGGCACATGGGACTGATCACAGTGGAGCTTGATCAAACATTATTTGGAAAATGTACCTCTTCTCCTGAAGAATAATCAGACACAGTGTCTTCATCAAATATTTGACCTTTGTCAATATCTCGTTGGTCCGACACAGGTTCTAGGGATATGACATTCCCTGCAACTGACCCAACAAAAAAGAGGGCTATATGGAACCTACCTATGGCACACATTGAGGACAAATATATGCAATGACCATCCTTTACCTGAAATGAAGTGACCACTGCATCCTGCCACTGGTTCTGATGAGCAGCTTCCCCCTGGAATGCCCTCAGAAACAGGGCAATAGGCATTTTGCTGGAGAGCCAACTCTTCTGCAGGGGTTAGGTCTGGACTGCGTGGACCTCCACCTGTGTTTTGCTTGTCTGCCTTCTTATTAGCTTTAAAATTAATGTTCTTTACATTATATATGACTAGCAAAATACCCGCGCTTCGCAGCGGAGAAGTAGTGTGTTAAAGAGGTTATGAAAAAGTAAAGGAAACATTTTAAAAATAACGTAACATGATTGTCAATGTAATTGTGTTGTCATTGTTATGAGTGTTGCTGTCATATATATATACATATACACATATACACACACATATACACAAATATACAGATATATTATATATACATATACACATATATTTTTTTATATATATATTTTTTATATATATATATATATATATATATATATATATATATATATATATATATATACACATACATACATACATATACACACATAGATGCACTTACAATAACATAGAAATCAATATAAACAACATTAACATCATTATCATATGAGAATATGAAGTAATATATAAGAAGCACATTTCATATAAATATAAATTATTAAACAGTAAAATCTTCTTGTATAATTTGCTACCGTGGCTTTTCGTTGGTCTGTCCATGATTTTAAATCACATGTAGCTTGCAAACCGTTTCACGTATTGACTTGAAATGTGGTACACATATAATACGTCACGTCTGCTATCCGCTTTATGGGTGATGAATGTATTACTCTTTTTATGTTTATTTTATTTTAGAATCAACTCCTATCTGCGCACACCAGGGCGGCCGTGGGCGGATGCGTATGGTGTATTCACTCCATGTTATCGTGCATTGCGCTGTCACTGGTATTTTGATAAAAGAATTTGAACAATATATAAGAAGCGTATAAATTATTAAACAGTAAAACATTAACATTTAAGAAGTAAAGTTACATTGAGTACTACTGCAGTGCCTTCGGGTATACCTCATTTTTTCTTTGCCCATTACATGCTTAAATGTATACATTTTTTGGTGTACCTACCCGAGAACACGCGACATATAACCGACCGTGGGAGAAGCATGGATTTTAAACACGCGTTGAGTTCATCTGCTGGTCTCCCTCGTGGAATAACTGGTAATGTTTGACTGAAATCTACAGCGAGTAAAACGACATTACCTCCTTTTTTTTTTTTACGATCTCTGAGATCTTGCTTTTTTCGGTTCAAGGCTTCATAAGCTCTTTTATGTTCAATGTTGTACTTAATAAGTACTAATTATCCCAAACCATGATCTTTGAATGTTGCAAGACTTTCGCCTTGTATGTAGATCGGGGTAATTACATTCATTGCATTCCTAGTCTGAATCACAATCTGATTGTATGGGTGGTTACCTGGCACTGTAGGGTTGCCACCCGTCCTTTAAAATACGGAATCGTGCCGCGTTTGAGAATGAAATTGCGCGTCCCATTTTGAATCAATACTGGACGGGATTTATCCCGTATTTTTTGTATAATTTTTTTTTTAAAGCAGCGTCTCATGCAAATCATCCCACACGCATTTTATGAAGATGCCTCCTTTCCTACTTTTGATTGGGTAATACTTGATGTCATCGTTAGTTTGATTGGTGTTTTTAACTGTCCAGTGAGGAGGGCGTGTCTTTTAAGTACAATGTGCAAAGTGTTGGCACTGAGATGTTGCGTCAGCGCCATAGTTGAAGCCCCTAACGTTGCGGTCAGCAAGTCGGCTAACATCCGCCATGTGCCGTCTTTCAGTTGCGAGAAGCAGATCATAGAATGGTTGAAACTGTTGCCCCTATCGTTGCGCCACGGCGTGTGCTTCGTTTATACCTCGTGTCTTGTCATTAAACTTTTATCTCGCGAATATGTTATTGCAATCCGCAGCGGGAGCGTTTCTATAAACTTAATTTAAACTTACGTTTTACACCGTGCTTTGTTTCCCTTATGAACATGCTTGTATGCTTAACTCGCTCCGTTCTCAATTGTTTAATAAATTTTTTGCTCTTCGCTGTTTGCGGCTGTTCCTCCATTTCCCCCTACTTCGTTCTTTTATCTCGCGAATATGTTATTGCAATCCTTAACGGGAGCGTTTCAATAAACTGATTGAAAATAGTTTTGCATTTACCTTTTTAGTAAAAGGTGAGCTTTTAAGCCTGAGAAATCACCCCGTAAATGCACACGTTTAATTGGACATGTGTTAATATGTATGGTTACACAGTATTAAAAGACAGTGAACAACGTCAGTTACCTTTCTTCCCGCGTTTGATAAAAGGTGAGCTTTTAAGCCTCAGAAATCACCCCGTAAATGCACACGTTTAATTGCACATGTGTTAATATGTATGCTCACACAGTATTAAAAGACAGTCAAAAATTAACGTCATTTACCTTCGTTCCCGCGTGTGACTCGTGCTGTAAATGTCTTCCTTGTTTTTAGTTCACGTGATTACGTAGGAGGCGTGATGACGCAATACGTGACTCCGCCTCCTCCATTACAGTGTATGGACAAAAAATATGTTCCAGTTATGACCATTACGCTTTGAATTTCGAAATGAAACCTGCCTAACTTTTGTAAGTAAGCTGTAAGGAATGAGCCTGCCAAATTTCAGCCTTCCACCTACACGGGAAGTTGGAGAATTAGTGATGAGTCAGTCAGTCAGTCAGTCAGTCAGTGAGTGAGTCAGTCAGTGAGGGCTTTGCCTTTTATTATTATAGATTCTTTATGTCAACAATTCTTTAAATAGTTATATACCAATATTTACCAATTTGAAGTATATTCTTGTACTTCACTTTAACCTGTTCCCTTGTTCTCCTTGTGCTCACGTTTGATCTGGAATTATGACATATTAAATAATAATTAATCTGACACATAGAAAATGAAACGCTGCTTTCAGTAAGTACAATGCACACGCGTTTAATTTGTCAGCCACTTTTTGCTATCCGTCTTTTCTGGTTTGGGCTGCTTTTGCAGTGTTACCCCTTGTGCATATTAAATCTTGAAATTCTTTATGTCCTTCGAATAAAAGGTCTTGCTCCGCTTGTGTGAAAAAAAAAAATGCGCCCGTTCTTTCATCATTTTGTTACAGCCTATCAAAGACTTGCTGATCATGTTTTCTAGACTTAATATATATGGGCTTTTCAATCAGCGCGGGCGCGCGCATTCATCTCAGATGATTAGATCCAGCTAGACTAATCTACTACACGGCTGCGTTTGAAAAACCGACTTATCCCGAATGAGTTTCACTGGCATTAACTCATCCAAGATGAGGCATCTGATCTCGGCTGATTTAAGCGACGTACGGAAAATACTGCCCATGACTGTACAGCCACCAGCAAACAACCACTGACCAGAGAAAGAACCACTGAAGGTTCGTGAGTTATAGAAAACCTGTACACAGCTGAGAAGCATCATTGTTACCCACAGGGTCAATGATCACAGGTTCACATATTGAACACTCCACTTTGTGTGGCACCCTCACAAATAGGTAGCCCACTGCTGTTATTACTGTATTGTCGCTTGTTGTCTGCTGTGGCTGGTCGGGCACCTGGGAATGAAACCCATGTCTCACTCTCTGAATCTTTTCAACACTCATATCACCATCGCCAATGTGAAAAAAAAAAGACTAGCATTATAAATAAGTTTATGCATTTGTAATTATTGTTTTACAGGCAATGTGGCATAATAGTTAAGGCTTTGGACTTCAAACCCTGAGGTTGTGGGTTCAAATCCCACTATTGAGACTGTGTAACTGTGGGCAACTCACTCCACAATAGAAATGCAACTAATTGTATCTTAATTGTTGTAAGTAACATTGAAAAAGGTGTCAGGCAAATAAGTAAATGAAAATATATAAAAATGTATTATCATAATGGACTTGAATGTTGAGCACAACCATCAAATGCACCAATAGTGTCAACAGCCAGAACAGAAAATCTTTTCATTCATTCTGATCCTGTTTATTCCAGTAAAGCACCAGGCATATTAGACACAAAGCACAAACCAAGATTGGTTAACCCAAACTTGCATGTGCTCATACTGTGGGAATAAATGGAGAAAACTTGCCTGGGCCCAGGGAGGCCATGCAAACTCCCAAAAACAATAAAAGGACTGGTATTTGAACTCCTGTCTCTAGGCCTTTGAAAACACTTACTGTACAACTGTACACCACTGTCCTGCCCTACAGTTTGATTTTACTTTAAAACATAACAGTATCTTAACATTATAATTATATTGATTACATACTTATATTATGAATAACTCATACAAACATTTTTGGGCACATTAAGGTTGATTTGAACATATGCCACAGTAATCGTTGCATACCAAATTAAAACAAAACAAAAAACAAAACAAAAGACAACAAGATTAAATTGCATTGCTAACTTCACTAATGTATGTTTAATAGTTGGAAAGAGAAATTTTATTAGCTTTGAGAAATGCATTTACACATTTTACTAACAACAATACAATAGAAATAAATAATTCAGCAGTTAGATTATACTGGACAAAGACAATTTTGCTTCCTGAACATCACCTTTAAAATTTCCCATCACATAGTGTTTAATTGCATTTGCCCTTTTCTGTCATTTTTTTCAAATTATAAGTTTACATATACAGTACAACAACTACAACTGGAACTTCTGTGGTGATCTAAAAGTAGTGCTACTATGAATCTAGTTCAGATGTACCAGCTCATTTTGTCTAATTTGCAAATGAATTAAAAAGAAGTGGCCACTCCATAAGCTTTTGGTTCCAGGGCACAAAATGGTGGCACATAAATCACTTGTTGACCCAATAAAGATATTTTTGCCTCTTCTTCATATATAACTTAGAGCGATGAAAAAACCCATGAACAAGAAAAGTGAAAGATTTCAATATTTGAGAAAGATTGTAATAATTGATGCCAAGATTAAGGAAGGCATGTTTGTTGGTCCACAAATCAGACAAGTCATCAGTGACTAGTGGTTTGAAAATCTGCTAGTGGGTCGAAATCATATTGAAGGCATTCAAGGATGGTGTTGAGAATTTTCCTGGCAACTACAGAGTGCCAAACTATATCCAACTGGTTCATAACATTCTTCTAGCATTCAAAGCCATGAAGTGTAACCTGTCTCTTACAATTCATTTTCTACATTCACATTTGGACTTCTTCCCTGCAAATCTTTATGCAGTCTGTGATGAATATGGTAAAAGGCTTCACCAGGATATTACAATGAAGGAAAAGTGGCATCATGGCAAGTGCAATCCATCAGTGCTGGCTGACTATTGTTTAAAGAGCATCAGAGGCAATGCACACGGGAAATGCAGCAGCAAAACATTTGTGGCTCAATTGAACTAATGCAATGTGTCTGCATCATTAAGCGATTAAACACACTAAATTCAATCAAAGATAATTTCATGTTTCCTCAAGTTTCTGCGTGATTCAGTCAATCTGAAATTACATTTGTTTTCAGCATGAAACTGTCTATCAAAATCACAAAAACAAATTTTCTGGGGGCAAACCTTTCGCAAAAAAAATTGTTGTTCAGATTAGCACAAATAGTTTAAAATGATGATCATTCATCATACCAAAATGTATTGAATATATCACCATTAGACGGATTTTACAATCTGATGATTACGGTTGTGTTCAAGTTCATGTTTATTTTCATGACTTCAGAGTACACTGAAAGTCTTGCCTGAAGTCCTGACCAACACACAACATGTCACCATTCTCCAGCACCAAGACTAGAAAGGAAGACATGGACATTACCTTGAAATATGTGGATTCTACATTCCTCAAAAGTGAATTGTTATAAAAAATACCCTTAACACCTCAGAGATCTTTTGGCAGACATATTTAGATTGGGAGAAGAGGGGGGATATATCTGGTTAAGGCTTTAATGCTTACTACTCCTTTCAGCCCCATCATGGAGTTCAAGCTAACTTCACTTCACTTCATCACATTCTCTTATTTTATACACATACTAAATGAGCAAATTATGTACTGAGTGCAAAAAAAAAAAATGATGGAACACTGAATCATCCCAGACTAACACCAAGTCAGTTAAGCTTCAGGGATTTCAGTTTATCCAGTTAGGAAGCCTAAGCGATTGTGAATCAGCTTCATCTACTTTGGTGCAAATGAAAGTGACAACAGGTGCACTGGAGAGGCAACAGCGAGACAGCATCCTAAAAGGGAATGGTTTTGCAGGTGCTGGCCACAGACAGTTGCTCTCTCCTTATCCTTCCTGACTGATTCTTCTCTAGTTTTGCATTTTGCTAGTGTCCTTGTCACTACTGGTAGCATGAGGTGGTACCTGCAGCTGATTCAGGATGTACAGGTAGTCCAGCTCCTCCAAGACAGCACATCTCTACATGTCCATCATCGTGCAGCTCAATTAGCATTCGCCAGTGAATACCACAATTGTCAGCTCCACCATTGGCTCCCCGTTTTCTTCACAGATGAGAGCAGGTTCACCCTGAACACATGTAACAGATGTGAAAGAGTTTGGAGACGCCATTGTGAATGTTATGCAACCTGCAACATCATCCAACATGACCAGTTTGGTGGTGGGTCAGTGATGGTCTGGAGAGGCGTATCCTTGGTGGGTCGCACAGACCTCTCTGTGATAGGCAACGGTACCCTGACTGCTGATGAAATCCTCAAAGCCATTGTGAGACCTTATGCTGGTTCAGTAGGCTCTGGATTCCTCCTGGTGCAGGACAATGCCCGGCCTCATGTGGTCAGAGTGTGTAGGTAGTTCCTGGATGACAAAGGCATTGATATTATTGAATGGCCCGCATGTTCCTCAGTCCTGAAACCAATTTAGAACCTCTGGGACATTATGTATTGGTGTATCCGTTGCCCATCTAGTAACACCACAGACTGTCCAGGAGCTCTCTGATGCTCTGATCCAGGTTAGAGAGTACATCCTCAGGAAACCATCTGTCATCTCATCAGGAGCATGCCCAGAAGTTGTCTGGAGTGCATACAGGCATGTGAGGACCATACACACTACTGATTCACATTATGAGTTGACGTGATGAAATTCACAGAAGTTGTATCAGCCTGTGTTTTGTACCTGGTAATTTCATCAAAAACGTTGACTTTCTAACAACGGCGTGATGAAAGAATGTGTGGATGAATGAAATAATGGCCATTTGGTACACGCACCCATTAACACAATAAAAAACTGCATTAATCAAGTTTGGCAGAGAATAATCAGAAGTCATAATGATGGTGCATTATTAATAGCATTGCAGACATTTAGGCCAATAAAAAAAAGTGTTATCAATATTTTTAATAAAAACTAAAAACAAACAATAAAAAATATAAATAGCTGCAGGCACCAATACAGGAGCCCAAGCTTACGAAAGATGTTACCATGACTACCTGACATTTTAGTGATTTACTCCTAAGAAAATTCTGTGTCAAAAATGCTGAAAATGATGTCCACATTATTACTGAATTAAATGAAATTTTCAACAGCTTATCAGGAAAAATTAAACATGCATCCTTCTATCCATTCACTTTCAAGTTCTCTTAATCCAATTAGGGGTGATTGGAGCTTATCCCAGCGGCATCTAGTGCAAAGCAGGAAGCAGTCCTAGAGGGGAGTCAGTGCTAAATAAAAACAATGTTTTATTAATAACTAGAATCCTTTATAATTTGTTTAGTTATCTCTTTCTGTCTGTCATCCTCTCTTACAGGTATTTATCATTTCAAATGGACGTTGTCCCTTCCTGAACTGTGAAAATGAAGGAATATCATAAATAATGTAAAATGGAAGTTTGAAACTGATATAACTTACATTAAAGAAATACCTTATAGCTTCTGGGAATAAGTATATGCAGAAAAAATGCTATTCATTCTCTTTTTATAGAAGCAATGCTGTAAACCTTTTGCAAGCTGACTTTAACGGCACTAAGGTTTAAATGTTAGCTGGGAGGAAGACACAAAGATTAAGATGGGAGGCTGGATGTTTGCTGGGGTTCTGGAACCTCCTATTCAACTATCGGAACCCCCTAAAAGCCTGAATATCCATTTTGTGTGTGGGTCCCTTAAACAAATTAAAAAATAATTTTAAGAGTTAATAAATAATTCATTGCTCATTACTGAGTCTGCAAGAAAATATTGTAGTAGGTGGTAGACAGCTCTTCACAGGCTGGACAGGTTAGTCGCTTGAATGACAGAAGATCCTAAGGAAGAAAGAAAGGAAAGTACATCCTTCAAATCAGGAGAATCTGAGAAAGAAAATGGAAACTTTCTTTCATACCAAACATCAGAACAATTTTAACAAGAGCTGCCATTTCAGCCCAATAAAGCTTGTCTATCTATTTTACCTAATTTCTGCAAAATAATTTTAGTCGAATTTTGAAGATCCCCAAAGTCTTACTGTTTTACAGACTACTCGACAGTTTGTTCCTTGTGTCTACTTTTTCTCTGTGTGAAAAAAATCTTTCTAACATTTGTGCTTGTGATCTTCTTCCTCCAATACACCTAATCCACTTCACGCAACAATGAGACATTAAGTACAAGATGGGAACAAGCCATGGAGAGGGAAACATTGTGAAAGTCTGCCATAAATGTTCCTGTTAGAGTTTTGCAGGCCGAACACACATGCACACCCCCACACACACACACACACCAACTACACACTTTAGGATCACTAATTTACCTAACCTGCAGGTCTTTGGACTGTGGGAAGAACCCAGAGCACCCGGAGAAAACCCATGCAGATACAGGGAGGACATGCAAATGCCATGCAGGGAGGACCATGAACTCGTGCCACCCTACACAGGTGTGTACCTTTTTAAATGATGTCCAATACATTCAGTTTTCAACAGGCAAACTCCAGTCAAGGCCTAGACACATCTCAAGAATAATTAAAGTAGACAGGATACACCTGACCACAATTTGGAGTGCCATAGGAAAGGGTGTGAATACTTTCTATCTCTCTCTCCCTCCCTATGTATATACAGTTAGGTCCATAAATATTTGGACAGAGACAACGTTTTTCTAATTTTGGTTCTGTACATTACAAAATGAATTTTAAATGAAACAACTCAGATGCAGTTGAAGTGCAGACTTTCAGCTTTAATTCAGAGGGGTGAACAAAATGATTGCATAAAAATGTGAGGCAACTAAAGCATTTTTTAACTCAATCACTTTTGATCCCCTGAAATGAAGGAATTGGACAATTGACTCAAAGGATATTTCATGGGCAAGTCTATCGTTATGTCATTATCAATTAAGCAGATAAAAGGCCTGGAGTTGATTTGAGGTGTGGTGCTTGCATGTGGAAGATTTTGCTGTGAACAGACAACATGCGGTCAAAGGAGCTTTCCATGCAGTTGGAAGAAGCCATCCTTAAGCTGCGAAAACAGAAAAAACCCATCCGAGAAATTGCTACAATATTACGAGTGGCAAAATCTACAGTTTGGTACATCCTGAGAAAGAAAGCAAGCACTTGTGAACTCAGCAACGCAAAAAGTCCTGGACGCCCACGGAAGACAACAGTGGTGGATGATCGCAGAATCATTTCCATGGTGAAGAGAAACCCCTTCACAATACCCAACCAAGTGAACAACACTCTCCAGGGGTTAGGCATATCGATATCCATGTCTACCATAACGAGAAGACTGCATGAAAGTAAATACAGAGGGTGCACTGCAAGGTCCAAGCCACTCATAAACCTCAAGAATTGAAAGGCTAGATTGGACTCTGCTAAAGAACATCTAAAAAAGCCAGCACAGTTCTGGAAAAACATTCTTTGGACAGATGAAACCAAGATCAACCTCTACCAGAATGATGGCAAGAAAAAAGTATGGAGAAGAACAGCTCATTATCCAAAGCATACCACATCATCTGTAAAACACGGTGGAGGCAGTGTGATGGCTTGGGCGTGCATGGCTGCCAGTGGCACTGGGACACTAGTGTTTATTGATGATGTGACATAGGACAGAAGCAGCCGAACGAATTCTGAGGTGTTCAGAGACATACTGTCTGCTCACATCCAGCTAAATGCAGTCAAATTGATTGGGCGGCGTTTCATGATACAGATGGACAATGACCCAAAACATACAGCCAAAGCAACCCAGGAGTTTATTAAAGCAAAGAAGTGGAAAATTCTTTAATGGCCAAGTCAGTCACCTGATCTTAACCCAATTGAGCATGCATTTCACTTGTTGAAGACCAAACTTCAGACAGAAATGCTGACAAACAAACAGCAACTGAAAGCCGCTGCAGTAAAGGCCTGGCAGAGCATTAAAAAGGAGGAAACCCAGCATCTGGTGATGTCCATGAGTTCAAGACTTCAGACTGTCATTGCCAGCAAAGGGGTTTCAACCAAGTATTAGAAATGAACATTTTATTTCCAGTTTTTTAATTTGTCCAATTACTTTTGAGCCCCTGAAATGAAAAGATTGTGTTAAAAAATGCTTTGGTTGCCTCACATTTTTATGCAATCGTTTTGTTCACCCCACTGAATTAAAGCTGAAAGTCTGCACTTCAACTGCATCTGAGTTGTTTCATTTAAAATTCATTGTGATAATGTACAGAACCAAAATTAAAAAAAGTTGTCTCTGTCCAAATATTTATGGACCTAACTGTATATATATATATATATATATAAATATATATATATATATATATATATATTAGTGCTGGGCAACGATTAAAATTTTTAATCACAATCAATGGCATGATTGTTTGCAATTAATTTCGATTAATCACAGACAATCACATTGTTATGTGCAAAATTCAATAATGAACTCAAAAGTAGTGTATTACGTGTATTTGGCTTGCAAACACTTAACAAATAAGGTGCTTTTTAACAGCAGTATTCCCTTTACATAGTAGCAGTTAAAATATTTATTTTAAATCTCAACTTAGACATTAATGTAATCAAATCAAATATAAAACTAAAGCTATTTGTCTCAGCCAGAGCATTAACATTTTATCTAGTTTCTTATAGAAAAACAAGTTACCCTCAGAGTCCAGAGCCACAATCATGATTATAACAGGCACCTTCCGAGCAACAGCAAGCTAACATTTCTAAATCTGTTTTCTTTTTTATCTGAACAGATACCAGCAGAAACATTTTCTTTTATCAGGGAGCAGCATAAACAGTCTATGTTCAGTAGCAACTCTTTGAGGGCTAATATTTTTTCCAAAAAAAGCAATGGTTTCACACATAAATCAACATAAAACATTTGTTTGCACAGTGGGCTGGCTGCCTGGCTGTCTTTGCAGTTGCAGTGAGACGCAATATGGTTTGTACCTCCTGTTATCGTAAGTATCTGTCCTCCCAGGCGAACATTGCCATAGGTGCATCAGCTACACAAACCTGTTCAGCACCACGATCAGGTGGGAAGCGATCAGCTGATGCCGGTACCTCACTTTAGTTTTTGATCTACATCTCCTGATCACTTGCATCAAAATCGGAGTCCTACAAATCCGGAGTCCGATTCTTCCATAATACGAAAAATGTTTTGCTTTGAGTATTCACTTTGGTATCTCTCCACATGTCATTTTAGAAGCTGTTTGCTCTTCGCTACTCATGCACGCGCAGGGAATCGGGTTCAAATCAACAAAGATAACTTTCCTTCTAGCAAAAGCGTATGAAAAAGCACTGTAACAAGAACATCACTGATCTCTATTGATCGCTAGTGAGACTGATAATAATAATAACAAAAACTGCGTTAACACACAATAAAATAATTGCTGGTGTTAATTAATGCATTAATGTGATAATAACGCATTAACTTGCCCAGCCCTTATATATATATATTGTCACACACGTGCGCTTGGGAGGCAGTCTAAGGGCTTAACTGGGAGTAAGATACAGAGCCAGGGGTCGATGAACAGCACTAACACCTTTTTCCCTTCTTCCACAGACTGCCAAAAGGAAAAACCAATTAAGACTACACCTACTTCCACCTCTTCGCCACACCCTCTTGCAGACCTCATTTCCGCCCAAGATCCCACTCCTTCCTGTTTTCCTCCTATATAAACCCAAGTTTTTATTTTATTAGCAGTCAAGATTTTGGCTCAGTCTTATGTGATCACTCTTGTTCTCAAAGTTTGATTTCAGAGTATATGGGGTGGATTCCCCAACCCTTTACAGTGGTTCTCTTGTTTATTTCTTTCACTATATATATATATATATATATATATATATATATATATATATATATATATATATATATATATATTGTGAGATTTGCCCGGACACCATCAGACCGACACTGCATCTTTATCAAAAAACCTTTTTATTGTCGTCCACACAACACAAGTCTAATCACAGTCCCGCACAACTCACAGTGCTTTAGCCCCAGTCTCCCTTCTCCTGGGCCTTCTCTCGCCTTGTCCCTGGGCCACCTCTACTCTCTCTCCAGGAGCTTCGTCCTGCTCCTGCTCCCGACTCCAGCTCCTTGATAGGAGGGAGGCGGCCCCATTTATAGTCACCCAGATGTGCTCCAGGTGGTTCCCGGCAATCTTCCCCTGACACACCCCTGTGTGGCGGAAGTGCCGGCTGTCTTTCCGGAAGCACTCCGGGTGTCTCTTTTTCCTTCTTCCCCCCAGGCTACACTCCCAACTCCAGCCATTGAATGGAGGGAGGCGGCCCCTTTTATGCTCACCAGGACATGCTCCAGGTGCCTCCCAATAAGCTTCTGCTGGCCCTTCCTGGTGTGGCGGAAGTACTGGCTGCGCACCCGGAAGCACTCCGGGTGTCCCTGGTCTTCTTCCCCCCAACACTTCCGGGTGTGGCGGAAGTGCTGAGGACCAGGACTATATAGGCATCGGGGCGTCCCCTGGCAGTGACCATGGGCCCCTATAGGGTTGAGCTTCTAAGCTGTGTTCCCGTGGTCCCCAAAGCCACCAAGGTGGTCACCCCCTTGTGGTCTGGAGTGTATATGTGTGTGTGTGTGATGTGTATTTTTTTAACAGGAAGTTATGGAGCCTTGTGCCCCATTATCAGATGATACATTGATATTTGTTATGTTGGTGATGCATACAGTAGCTTACCTTTCTGACCTATTCTAAAATTCTTCATCATAATAATAATAATAATAATGCATTGTATTTATAGGGCAGTTTACATTAGTAGTAAATCTCAAAGTGCTACATAAAAAAAGTTTAAACAAAGGCAAAGTAAGATAAAAACAGAGATAAAATGACAATAATTAGTAGCATTTTTATTAATAAGCTTTCCTAAATAGAAAAGTCTTTAGCTGTTTTTTAAAACAGCCCACAATCTGCTGTGTTCTCAGGCTCTCTGGAAGGGCATTCCAGAGCTGTGGAGCAGCCGCTGCAAAGGCTCGGTCACCCATTGTACGAAGTTTGGTCACAGGGGGGTGAAGGCAGTAGGTATTTGCAAAATGGAGGTTTCTTGTAGTGGATTGTAGTATAAGGAGTTCCTTAAGATATTGTGGAGCATTTCCATGAATACACTGGTGAGTAAACAAACAGAGTTTGTATTCAATACGGAGGTGAATAGGGAGCCAATGAAGTGACCGAAGGATTGGTGAAATGTGTTCATATTTCCACACCCTGATCAGGATTCTTGCAGTGCTATTTTGAATTTGTTGGAGCTTTTGAAGGCTCTTGCTGGGGATCCCGATGAGGAGTGCATTACAATAATCCATCTTGAGTGAGACAAAGGCAAGAACCAGCTTTTCAACATCACAGAGGGAGAGGTAGGGATGGAGTTTGGCTATGTTTCAGAGATGAAGGAATGCAATTTTACAAAGGTGATGGACATGTGTATCAAGTGACAGATGGGAGTCTAACTTGACACCCAGATTTGTAACAGAAGGGGAGAGGGTAATGGTACAGTCAGAAAAGGAAATACAATTTACAGAGGAACGAAGTTGATGGGGGGTGCCAATTAAAAGAGCTTCAGTTTTAGTGCTGTTCAGCTTGAGGAAGTTCTTGGACATCCAGGCCTCAATCTTATCCAAGCAAGAGGAAAAACTTGACAGAGGTGTAAAAGAAGTCAAATCCAGTCTCACATAGAGCTACGTATCATCAGCATAGCAATGGAATGAAACTCCATGCTTGCGGATGATGTGACCCAGGGGTAGCATATAGATATTAAAAAGGGTCGGCCCAAGGACTGATCCTTGTGGGACCCCACAGGTGACAGTGTGGGTATGAGATTTAGCATCCCCCAAGGCCACATACTCAGCCCTATCTTTAAGACAGGACTCGAACCACTCCAAAGCAATGCCAGAAAGTCCAATTATATATTGAAGACAATGAAGGAGAACATTATGATCTACTGTATCAAATGCAGTTGTGAGGTCCAGGAGGATAAGGAGTGATGGAGAGCCCTGGTCAGCAGCCATCAGGAGGTCATTGGTGACTCTGACCAGGGCTGTCTCTGTACTGTGAGAAGTTCGGAAACCAGTTTGAAATTTTTCAAACAGATTGAATTTTTTGAGGTGATCCTGAAGCTGGACCAAAACAACCTTTTCCAAAACCTTATACAAAAATGGAAGGCTGGAGATCAGACGATAGTTTGCTATCACTTCTGGATATCAAATATAATATATTATACTATATATCATATAGCATTCAATAAAATTTCTGGTGGATGTATTTGATCAGTACCCTTGTAGCTGTGAAGTAACACTACTACCATTAAATAACCACTATCTGGTAAATTATAAAATATAATGATTAAATACTAAAAAAAGATAAAAAGTGTACTTGACCTTTTAAAAGTTTATTACAGGTAATTCATTACAGAAGAAGGTGAAGAAGACATCACAAAATGAGGTAATGATATCAGTTGAGAAATAAAACAAGAAATTGGAAGCACATTCTTGTAGTGCATGTCAACATTCCTTTTCTCATATTAAATTAAACACATAAAGCATAAATAAATACCCATGTAGGGCGGCACGGTGGCGCAGTGGTAGCGCTGCTGCCTCGCAGTTAGGAGACCTGGGTTCGCGTCCCGGGTCCTCCCTGCGTGGAGTTTGCATGTTTTCCCCGTGTCTGCATGGGTTTCCTCCGGGCGCTCCGGTTTCCTCCCACAGTCCAAAGACATGAAGGTTAGGTGGATTGGTGATTCTAAATTGGCCCTAGTGTGTGCTTGGTGTGTGGGTGTGTTTGTGTGTGTCCTGCGGTGGGTTGGCACCCTGCCCAGGATATTTCCTGCCTTGTGCCCTGTGTTGGCTGGGATTGGCTCCAGCAGACCCCCGTGACCCTGTGTTCGGATTCAGCGGGTTAGAAAATGGATGGATGGATGAAATACACATGTATTAACATCACTGAAAATGTGCAGAGTCAGAAAGCTTTATTTTCTTATGGATATAAACAAAACTAAATAAATATTATAGAGTGTGGGAGAAAATAGAACTTTTAATTTTGCTTCTCTTCACCTTACAAATTTTTAGCTGGACTGGGTATAATATAAATATAAATATATTATACTATAATAGAGAGAGGGAGATCGAGAGCCTGAGCAGGTGACAGAGGATACCACAAAACTGGTGAGCACAGGCCTTGAGTACTTTTTCCTGTGTGTAGCCTCCCCAGTTGTCTTCTCACTTGGTTATTAATTATGGACAACCCATACTGATCATCAGAGGAGGACTCGTCACTGGCCATACCAGCTGAAGTAGTAGGAGGTGTTGATGCAGTAAAGCTGGCATTGGGAGACTGTATTGGAAGAAAGTGTCGGTGGAAGGCAGGAAAACTTAATAAAATCATTTTTCAGTGCCTTAACTTGGTCTCCATTCTCTTAAAGCACCTGAGAACTGGATTTCTTGACACCAGTAATTGTGCCCATTATATTATATTATATTATATTATATTATATTATATTATATTATATTATATTATATTATATTATATTATATTATATTATATTATATTATATTATATTGAGTATTTTCCTTTTTCTCCTATGTCCCAGAGATGTGTTTAGTTAAATAGTGTCTTTAAACGTGACCAGAGATGGACTGGTACACTATTCAGATAATTAAAAATGGTTCCCTGGTGGCATAGGAATTCCTTCTTTTGTGTCATAAATTGAAAAGGGAAGGTCATATTAAATGAAATATTTTTAATTTCAGGTGTAGCCATCACACACCAATGAAAAAGGAAAATATATTCAGTCAAAACTCATTTAACAGACACTGTGTCTTTATGAGGCCTATTCAACTATACATAACTTTTTTTTTTTCTTTTTACATCCAGCCTACTGTAGTTACATGCAGAGTCATACCTGGGAACAAATCCTCTTAGGCTGCCGCCATTAGGATTTCTATCCTATATTATTCTATAGTGCCCTATGCTAACATTTATTCTTATAATAATCTTTAAACCTAATCCTTATTCTTACTCCTATCCAGTCCATTATATCTATCCTTATCTTAATCTTTATACTTAACCTTTATACTTATTCTTATCCTAACAAATTCTATATTCTTGATTTGTATTCTTATGCTTGTCCTAATCTTTATACTTGAAGTTCATAATTAATCCTTAATTTTATTCCCATCATTTCCTATCCTATATTTTTATCCTAATCTTTATATTTAATTCTTATACTTATATGCAACCTGTCCTAATCCTTGGTTGTGATTTCTGATTCTCTCAATGAGCTTATCTAAATGCATACACTCTTATTTGTTAGCACCTGTTTCTAATATGTTCCAACCTGCCTGCACCCTCACATCTATCCCCTTTCTTCCCCAAACTTTATCAATTATAAAGCCAAGGATGTTTGGAGTGAATTCCAGAAGCACTGAGCTCATGGCAAGAATAGATTATGGATACAATGCCAATAGAAGACAGGACATACTTGTTCTGACTGCCACACTTACTCATACCAGGCCAGTTTAGAGGTTGAACATAATCAGACTCATGTGTTTTAAAGCATGTGGATGGAAAGCCAGGGGTGCTCACAGTGGACTGGATGGGATTTAAATTAAAGTGCCAGCATTGATGAAACACCATCAGTAACTGACTGTATTTCCTTGAAGCCCTTGTGCCCCAAACAACAATACAGAATATTCTGTAACCATATAAGTGTCATATTTCATAAGATTAATCAAGAAAAGTAAAACTGTCTCCAGCAGAAGAATGCTTTCTTCTTAAACTTTCTATTATCTAATGAAGTGTTCTAATAAAATGTGACTTCATTCTATTATCTCAGTCTAAACTAAACAAGACCATTCTATAAAACATAAAATGTTATATTAGTTATTTATTTGACTGAAAAATAATACTTTCAAGTTTACAGAGAATTATGGATAAAATTAACTTGGTTTTCATTACATTCCTAAAAATTCTTTGCTTTTTGACTGTCTCTCTGGTTCACTTTATATCTTTCATTAATGGCTTGTGTCAATTTAATTTTTATTCTATTTAATGCGTTTATTGTTAGTGTGAGCTCAGTGTACAGGGTCCAAACCTTTATTCATGTGCAGCTTCTTCTGATGTTTACATTTACTTATTTGGCTCACGCTTTTATCCAAGGCAACATACAACATTTATGATACAATTAGTTACGTTTCTTTTGGTTTTCCAATTGGAGCACAGACAGGTCAAGTGACTTGCTTGTGGTCACACAGTGTCAGTAGCAAGATCTGAACCCACAGCCTCAGGGTTTGAAGTCCAAAGCCTTAACCACTACATTACACTGCCTACAAGGGTGATGCCCAAGTGAAGTATTCTTTATAATATCTGGTGTTAATCCACCCCAAAACATGCCTGTTAGGTTAACTAGTGAATGTGCTTACCAATGAACTGGCACCTCATACAGGGTTGGTTGGTTCCTGCCTTTTGTTTAATCCTTCTAGGATGGCTCTTACATCTTGCCATCCTCAATTAGAGCAGGCTTGATAATGGATGGATAAAATATTCTGATTGTACAAAACAATTTATATTTACAGCAGAAAATATAAAACACAGGTAAGTGGAAAATTATGGGGAAAGTATTGAAATAATAATACATATAATGTTAAAACACACAAGAGAATGCCATTATTCAGCAGCTACAGAGCTAGTGCACATTTTAATCTCAATTTTCATGGTGAGAGAGAACACAATGTACTTTAAGTGGGAGACAGAAAGGGAGAGACCATGAAAAGCGGAATGATGTTTCACAGAAAAAAGTGATTACAGGCTTCTGATTAACTAGAAAGACAGCTTTGCAGGGTGCATACCTTCACCTACATTTACACAGCAGTGTAAACAGTAAAGACCCCAAGATACTTCAAAGCATCTTTCTTGTGAAAATTATACTCAAATGACAGGCGGCCTGAGTAATCATGCCTTCTGAAGAGGGTTATTTGTTCACAGGCACCAACAGTCCATGCAAATTACTCTAATTATACATAGAAAAGCTACAATACAGTCCAGACAAGATATTATACAACTAGAAATAATCAAAAAGTGACAGATAATTGAGCTCAAACTTGGCAGTTGGAGATTTCACCTACAGGTGAAACTCCAGGTCACGTCTAATTCACTGCCAAACACTGGACCGGTATGAGTGTATCTGAACTATCCAGTTTTTGATCAATTCAAGGTCTGTCTCAACCTGCTTGATCCAATTCCGGTCAGGATTAGGTACATACAAAAATCAATCCAATCCTAAATAAAACAATTAAACTATTAATAGGGGATGCTAATCCAGCAAAAGGTTTAGTTGGACACAACATTTAGTTGTTGGTCTTCAGACACAAATAAGACCTTGGATTTCCAAGAAATTACATCAAACTCAAACATAATCAACTAGGTTATTGATGGTGTGCATCCATTAATTCCTTCATTTAAAACATAAAACTCCATGTCAAAATATCTGAAATCAAAGAAATTATTCATCCTGAGTACCAGTCTGTCTTTAGTACTGCATAGGCACTGCAGAGCTAACAAAGCTGAGTCTACTCCTATAAGCCCCAGTACACGTGTGATTGTATTTCTGTATGCCCATTACAGACTGGCATCATCAAGATCAGATATCTGCCTTGCGTCTGCTGATTCCAGAATAGCATCCTTGAATGGATAAGCAGGTCAAAAACAAGTCAGGTAACGGATACAGTATGTAACTCTGTTTCATTACATCACTAAAGCAATTGTCATTCCTAGTTAAGGCATGTACTTCTCTTCCTTAATTATTTCTTTAAAGTGCTAACATGCTTCAGAGCACCACATTAGGCTTCCATACGTTCTGGTTTCTAGCTTTTCATTATTTCAATCAGTAACTGAAATAACTAGGATTCTGTTACATTCTTTCCTGGCACCACTTTTGGCATGAAACTTCTGGTGGGGCCACACACACCTGGGAAAGAAAATGAGAGATGCTGTCAGCATGGCTAGAGCTATACTGCGAAGTTATTCAGATGGGGTGTGTGTGTGTGAGTGAGTGGGAATGAGTTAATGTGTGAGAGACACAGAATCAAGCACTGAAAGAAAATAATTTACCAGACTTGTCAATCTCTAGAACGATCTTGTCTTAATTTGAGTGATGGAGTTTGATGGAGTTTGGAAAAGTGACAGCAGATGACCCCATGTTAATGGTGTGAGGTGGAGCCGATGAGGTGAATGTTCAAGCAGATGAGGTGCCAAAGAAAAGATCATTTGTGCTACATGGAAATGAGCCATGGAAGATTGGAGTAGTGGCACTGGCCTTAAGGGTTTGAGGAAGGAGACGACCTCCAGCAAACCTTACGTGAGGGAATGAGGCAGAGACACTGCATTTCACAATGTATTTACCTACTAGTATAAATGATGATCTGCGGTGGGTTGGCACCCTGCCCGGGATTGGTTCCTGCCTTGTGCCCTGTGTTGGCTGGGATTGACTCCAGCAGACCCCCGTGACCCTGTGTTCGGATTCAGCGGGTTGGAAAATGGATGGATGGATGGATAAATGATGATTAAAGTCAGGTAATGGCATAGAAATTCACTGAAAATGAAAGTCTATCAAAACATTAATTTGTCATAAAGTACAACCACTAAAAGGCAGTATACAAAGATTATCTGAACATCAAATACTAAATGCAGAAAGCAGAAATTCAAATGAATATTAATAAATTTCAAATTTTTGTTCAATGGGCAATGTGCAGAATCATACTGTAAGGTAAAACATGATTTGTGATAATGATGACACTACTCCAAAATAGCAAGAGCTCACACACCCTTCTCAAAACGTCCATGGAAGGAAAAAAGGCTCACGTCACATGTGTGGCATAATCAGTCTTCTAGTTTTAGACTCAAAATGTGTAAAATGTATGCTTTTTTACAGAAATGTTATTAATGCTTACTTCCAGAATTGTCCTTCCTAAACAGTAAACTAAAGCATCATGGGAGCAATTCTGTATTCATGGGAGTATTCTGGAAATAACTTAATAATATTTTAGCCAAAAGCATATGTTTTGCATGTTTTGAGCATATGACTGGATAACTGATACATGGAAAACCTTTCCGAAATAACACCTCCACTACTTCAGGTCCACATACCTTGATCTGATTAATTTTTTTTAAATTAGCTGATGCTTTTTTAATAAATTACTCTAGAATCAGCATGCTTTATGTGTGCTAAGGGTTTGATTAGCTTTCATTTATCCACTTTCCAAACTGCTTATTCCATCCACAGTCATGAGGAACTGTAGTCTATAATGGAGCTAACCTGTACAGGCTGACAATCCATCAAAGAGCACATTCACGTACAGGGCTAATTTAGAAATGCCCATCCACCTGACCTCCTTTAGGATGTTATAGGAAAACCACAGCAACCAGAGAACATCTATGTAAACAAATTGTAGTTGTGCAAGCAGGAACCACTGACTCTGGAATTGTAAGGCAGCAGTGCTGACCGTATGCCACTACACATGAACACATACTCGACCCGCTCAAACCCCCCCATCCATTCTCAAATGCATTGCTTTATTACATTTAAACATTTGTAACCCTGAAATGACCTGTCTGTCATAAATGACTTTAGAAATAAATCTGCACAGTAACCATAGTAATGTGTCTGCACTACAGTGCAGCCAGCAAAGAAAGTCAAGTGAGACATTGACTGTATAGTCATGTAAATACATCAGAATAAACAAGATAACCTCCATTAATGCTGTCCCATTGCTACTTCAGTCAAGCCAAAAGATATTGGGTGAGCTCAAACATTAGAATTGCAAGTGTAAGAAGTAATTAAATAAACTGGAGAAAAGCAACAGCAAACTAGGCACTATAAAGTGCAACATATGGCAGAATCAGTGGAAATGAAAATGCAGAAGAAAGAAACAACTGAAATCACAGCCTCAAATTTAAACCCTTAATGTTGAGTTCACCAATGTTTTCTCTCTGTGTTTTTTCACAGATTATGCAAAATTTAAACATTTATTATTTTATACTTTTGCCTATTTAGCTGGGGGATCTGAGAACCACCATGAACTGTCTAATAACAATGTCTGAAGTATTCACTGTGCTGTGAGAAACCAGAAAATACGTTCCCAAGCCTAATACTGGTGTGTGTATGCGTTTTTACTATTTGGGTGGAGAAGAAGGAATCTTAAAAAATGCTAAGCTTTTCTCAATATCCTTTCTTTGCTTGAGAACACATAGACTGCAAAAAGGGGCATCACCTGGGAGTGGAATGGTCATCAACATCTTACTGACTTGGATAGGAAAGGCCCATGCTGTCCACACTCCACTGCACATTGAAAGCTCTACAGCTGAACATACTTGGTAGTTAACACCACCTCCACTGCCAAGAAGGCACAACAGTGTCTCCACTTTCTTTGGTGGTTGAGAAAGGCAAGCCTACCTGCTCACATGCTGACTCCATTCAAAAGCATCACCAGATGGTTTGGGGACTAAAGTGTCTCTGACCACAAGATCCTACAAAGGATAGTGTACACAGCAGGAAAAAAAAAACACTGGGACCTCTCTGCCCTCCATTAATGACAGTTTTATCGTGTGTTGCAGAATTGTGGAGGACTGCTTACACCCATCCCATAACCACTTTCTCCCACTTCCATCTGGCAGAAGGTTCTGTGGCATCTGAGCTAGCTCTGCCAGGTCCTGTAACAGCCTCTACCCTTTGGCTGTCCAGACTCTGAACTCTGTGCCGACGCCCTGCCCTCAGATCTGCTCCTAGTAGTTTATTTTACATTACATTTGCTACTACTGTAGTTTTTGTATTATTAGTTGTTAAAATTTATTTATTTATTGCTATGCATTTCAATTTATTATTATATACTCATTTACCTATTATTTTATTATTTATAGTACAGTATAGTATAGTTCTTTACTTGTGTTGCCCTTGTCTTGTGTTTATGGATATGCTGCAGTGCAATCTTGTTGAATGTTATTTTGTACTACTGTAAGCTGCTATATAGTGTATGGATAATATGAAAATAAATCCACTTGACTTGACCTGTTACTTCTGCTTGGATTGAATGAAGGTTTAAAGCACCCAGGTGTTATAGTTCGGTGTATTGCCTTATATCTACTATTATCAGTTTTAACTTAAAAAAATACAATTTAGAAGTTAAAGCTTAAAAGTCAGTGCCTTTGTCTGGTTATTACTAGTGAGCTGCGAGTCTAGATTGTCTATTCCTTGTCTAGCTAAGGTCTTAAGGGAACTTGAGATGAATTCCTCTGTTGGCGGTAAAACTGTATTGGAAATTAATAACAGTCTGAGTCAGCAAGCAGACTGCAAATAGAGGTCCCTAGGGTTGAATATACAGGATACAATAGAGACAGTGGTACAGGGTAAGAGCGTAGAGGTAATAGGTATATACTGTAGCTGGTCTTGACATTTCTTCCTGTTCTCCATTAAGGACAGAACCTAAGAGGTTAATTGGTGCCTTTCATGTTAGGTGATCTGGTAGTACTATAAAACATAGATTTACTGAAGAACATGCTGTATTTCATATATTTCATGTAAATACATACATTTCATGTATGTGTTTAATTTATAAGTAGTATACTGTAATAAAGAGTGATGAGCACAATTCAGAACATATACAGTATATTGTATTATACATCTCAGTGAGGGTGACATGGTGACACAGTAGTCAATAAGTCAAGTGAAGTGAGTCGGAATTTTGTCATGGTCATTGTCTTTATAGAATTGACATGGGTGCTCCATATAAGTAGGTTTTTCTCTAGGTACTGCGCTTTTGGGGTTTTTGGATAGTTTGTGTATACAATAATTACACTGTGATGAGTCAAAACTACATTTTAGATACATCAAATATTATTTTAACAAGTCAAAATTTCATTGCAAGTTGTCTACAATTTATTTGTGACTAATTAATGTGACAATTAGAGATATCTATAGTCAAATAATGAATAGTCAGAATGCAAATCAGTAAAGTACTTAAGAATAGACACTACTGTGGCATTTATACCACTGACTTCTATTAGGCTTGACATCAATAACGTTTTTTGTGTTCCAATGAGCAGGAAATTTTCCTAAGGATTATAAATTTGTTGTCAAATTTGAAATGAAAAGGCTGGCTGCAGCGTGTTCTTAAACCTGTGGAATAGCTTATAATATCTTCATAAATAATGAAATCTAAATCATAATAATAATTCCAGCAAATCATCATGTAATTGAATGAAAATGGAACACTTTATTAAATATAAAAACAGGAATGTAAATCAGTTCTCTGCTTTCTTTCTTTCAATAATACTTATAATGCAATAATATAATAATGAACAAAACTATCAAACTGTCGAACAAAACACGACAGTAGTTTGCAACTCAGACCAGTCCATGTCAGAATCTGAATGACAGTATGTGCTGTCACAACCATAGTCATCTACAGCACAAGAAACCTGTGCTTCTCTATCTAGCTTTGGCCTACTCAAGCTGCAAATGCACAACAGTTTTTGCCTCTTTATATGCATTTTGCAAGACAATATCAGTGATGTGTGAGCGGTAGGATAGTTTATATCCTGGCTTGAATTCTGAAAGCATGTTTCTGAAGAATTGGCTGTAAATATCTCCGACCCATCTGGTTAGACCCCTGGGCATTTTTCATGGTTTCTGGGTTTATGTTAATGTTATTGCCTTTTGCCAAACACTGCCGATGCTCGGGATGTTAAGCATGCCTAAATGTTCGATGTGTTACCAGAGCACTGGCATGTTTGGGCATTTGGCTTCTGGGGCTTTAGCTCCTGATCTGAAGTGTCCAGTCCCTGATATTCAAGACGGCAGCCTCCCACCTATTGTATGCTCTCTAATAAGCATGGCTGAATGAAAGTCTTCCTGTTCATGGACCTCAAAAAACTCCAAGAGGGACCCCTGACCCTAATGTTCAGTGGCATTAACAGAGGGGCACTAAGTTCCTAATAAGTATGTATGCTAGCCATGTCCTTGTACCAGAGTAAGGTCCATCAATGTTGGAGAACTTACATAAAGCTTCTGTTTTTTTTTTTTGATTGGGAGGTCATGTGTATCTACATAAAATCCAAAGATATTACCTTCAAAACTTTGGTTTTGTTCTTCCAGAATTCTCCTAGCCTTTGTTCACCATTTCATTGTTAGTAGGGAGCAAATGCCGAATGAGTCAAGAATTTGTGATAATTAATATATTAATGTTTATTAATGTATAATTAATATAGTGATGTTTTATGACATCCTTAACTTCCATGGAATCTTTTATTAGATAAACCTATAATTTTATTTTGACTAATTATATGGGCAGGTTATTTCAGAAAACCTCCAGTCTGAACCTTCACAGAGATCAGTGTGAGGGCTACTACTAAAAATAAAAATATCGAACTCTGTAGTAGAAATTTTGACTTGTCACAATCCAATTTTTAGATACATTAAATAGGAAATTAGCACAAGATGTTAAATGATAAAATAGCTTGCCAGAAGAATGCTCAAATACCAGTCAAGTATGGGAGTGAATGATAAAGGTCTTGAGAATCCAATGCTGAGTTATTACTTCAATAGTTTAGTTACATCACTGTGAGCACACAATGAATTTTTAATTAAGTCTAATGAACTGTTTGAATTAAGTCAGTGCTATTGCTAATGACAGGAAACTTCTATTATGGTTCTATTAGACAGACAGACAGACAGACAGACAGACAGACAGACAGACAGACAGACAGACAGACAGACAGACAGACAGACAGATAGATAGATAGATAGATAGATAGATAGATAGATAGATAGATAGATAGATAGATAGATAGATAGATACTTTATTAATCCCAATGGAAATTCACATTCTCCAGCAGCAGCATACTGATACAATAAATAATATTAAATTAAAGAATGATAATAATGCAAGTGAAAAACAGACAATAACTTTGTATAATGTTAAATGTTAACATTTACCCCCCCGGGTGGAATTGAAGAGTCGCATAGTTTGGGGGAGGAACAATCTCCTCAATCTGTCAGTGGAGCAGGACAGTGACAGCAGTCTGTCGCTGAAGCTGCTCTTCTGTCTGGAGATGATACTATTTAGTGGATGCAGTGGATTCTCCATAATTGATAGGAGCCTGCTGAGCGCCCTTCGCTCTGCCACAGATGTTAAACTGTCCAGCTCCATGCCAACAATAGAGCCTGCCTTCCTCACCAGTTTGTCCAGGCGTGAGGCGTCATTCCTCTTAATGCTGCCTCCCCAGCACACCACCGCTTAGAAGAGGGCCCTCGCCACAACTGTCTGATAGAACATCTGCAGCATCTCATTTCAGATGTTGAAGGATGCCAGCCTTCTAAGGAAGTATAGTCGGCTCTGTCCTTTCTTGCACAACGCATCAGTATTGGCAGTCCAGTCTAATTTATCATCCAGCTGCACTCCCAGATATTTATAGGTCTGCACCATCTGCACACAGTCACCTCTGATGATCACGGGGTCTATGAGGGGTCTGGGCCTCCTAAAATCCACCGCCAGCTCTTTGGTTTTGCTGGTGTTCAGTTGTAGGTGGTTTGAGTCGCACCATTTAACAAAGTCATTGATTAGGTCCCTATACTCCTCCTCCAGCCCATTCCTGATGCAGCCCACGATAGCAGTGTCATCAGCGAACTTTTGTACATGGCAGGACTCCGAGTTGTATTGGAAGTCCAATGTATATAGGCTGAACAGGACCGGAGAAAGTACAGTCCCTTGTGGCGCTCCTGTGTTGCTGAGCACAATGTCAGACGTGCAGTTCCCAAGACGCACATACTGAGGTCTGTCTTTAAGATAGTCCACGATCCATGCCACTAGGTATGAATCTAATCCCATCTCTGTCAGCTTGTCCGTAAGGAGCAGAGGTTGGATTGTGTTGAAGGCACTAGAGAAGTCTAGAAACATAATTCTTACAGCACCACTGCCTCTGTCCAAGTGAGAGAGGGATCGGTGTAGCATATAGATGATGGCATCCTCCGCTCCCACCTTCTCCTGATATGCAAACTGCAGAGGGTCAAGGGCGTGTTGAACCTGTGGCCTAAGGTGGTGAAGCAGCAGCCTCTCCATGGTCTTCATCACATGTGATGTCAGAGCAACAGGCCGAAAGTCATTCAGCTCACTAGGACGTGATACCTTTGGGACTGGGGTGATACAAGATGTTTTCCAAAGTCTCAGGACTCTCCCCTGTTCCAGGCTCAGGTTGAAGATGCGCTGTAGAGGACCCCCCAGCTCCGATGCACAGACCTTCAGCAGTCGTGGCGATACTCCATCTGGACCCGCTGCTTTGCTGGCACGAAGTCTCCTCAGCTCTCTGCTCACCTGCGCTGCTGTAATTGTGGGTGGGGATGTCTCTCCTATGCTGGTATCAGCAGAAGGATGTGTGGAGGGTGCAGTACTCCGAGGTGAGAGTGAGAGTGGGTTAGGGTGGTCAAACCTGTTGAAGAAATTGTTCATTTGGTTTGCTCTCTTCACGTCTCTCTCGATGGTGGTACCCCGCTTTGAGCTGCAGCCAGTGATGATCTTCATCCCATCCCACACTTCCTTTATGCTGTTTTTCTGCAACTTCTGCTCCAGCTTTCTCCTGTACTGCTCCTTCGCCGCCCTGAGCTGGACTCGGAGTTCCTTCTGCACGCACTTGAGCTCATGCTGATCACCGTCTTTAAAAGCCCTTTTCTTCTGGTTCAAAAGGCCCTTGATGTCACTTGTAATCCATGGCTTGTTGTTAGCATAGCAACGTACAGTTCTTACAGGAACTACAATGTCCATACAGAAGTTGATGTAGTCAGTAGTGCAGTCAACAACTTCCTCAATGTTCTCACTATGAGATCCCTGCAGGATATCCCAGTCTGTAGTTCCAAAACATTCTCTCAGAGTATTCTCAGCCTCCGGGGTCCACTTCCTGAATGATAGTGTGGTTACAGGTAGGACTCTCACTTTTGGTTTATAGTGAGGCTGAAGCAGAACCAGGTTATGATCTGCTTTCCCAAGCACAGGCAGTGGGGTGGCGCTATATGCGTCTTTAACGTTTGCATACAGTAAATCAATAGTCTTATTTCCCCGGGTGTTACAGTCCACATACTGGGAGAAGGCAGGTAATGTTTTGTCCAGCGTCACATGGTTAAAGTCTCCAGCGATTAGCACAAGCGCCTCAGGGAGCTGCGTTTGTAACTTAGCAACAGCAGAATGGATAATGTCACTCGCTGACTCCACATCCGCCCGAGGAGGAATGTATACAATAACAACAATGACGTGTCCAAACTCTCTGGGCAAGTAATAGGGACGTAAACTTACGGCCAACAGTTCGATGTCCCTGCAGCAAGTGGAGATTTTTGACGTTAACATGTCCAGAGTTACACCACCGTGTATTAACATAGAGAGCGAGTCCTCCTCCTTTGTGCTTCCCACAGGTACTTGCATCTCTGTCCGCTCTAACTGTGCTAAACCCGGGTAGTTCCACGTTTGCATCTGGGATGGTGTTAGCCAAGTTTCGCAAAAACACAACAAACTGCATTCTTTGTAGGTTCTGACATTTTTCACCAGCGCAGCCAGTTCGTCGATCTTATTTGAGATTGAGTTCACATTCCCCAGAATCACAGAAGGCACCGAAGGCTTAAAATGCCACTTTCTTGCAAGCCGCTTCATTTTTAGCTTAGTGCTACCACACCGGCACTGGCATTTGTTCTCAGCGCTCTAGTTGAGTACTTGAATAGGCGAGTCTCGGTGTGTAAAAATCCATGCCCAAAATCCACATAAAATAAAGTGATAGGAGTGATCAATAAATAAAAATAGAAAAATAAAAGTAGAAAAGTACACATACACATACAGTCATACACGGAGCTGCTGAAAAGATTTTAAGGCAAAAATATAGATTTTGTTTTCTGTTTTGCCCATCCATCCATTTACTTAACCTACTTCATACAACTTACATTTACTTATTTGGCTGACTCCTTCTTTCAAGGCAACTTACAACATTTGTGAAACAATTGGTTACATTTCTTTTGGTTTTCCAATTGGAACACAGACAGGTCAAATGACTTGCTCATGGTCACACATTGTCAGTAGCAGGATTTGAACCCACAACCTCAGGGTTTGAAGTGCAAAGCCTTAACTACTGTGCCACACTGCCTGCATACACTTAATGGTTGAAGGGAGCCAAAAGAGCAGCATGCAGTCAAAAGGAAGGAATCAGTCTAGGGAAGACAGGTGTATATCCATATTCACTTACCCAACAGGCCAATTTAGAGCTGCGAGTTAAGTTTATATGCATATTATTGGGATGTTGGAGAAAAACCCAAGGGACAAGAGTCAGGCAGACATATTTTAATGTGCAAACTCTATCCTGTTCCTTTAGACTGCTGGTTAATGGCTCTGAGCATTTGGGTTTAGATCCCTAGCTAGTTACTGTCTCACAGAGTGTGTATTTTATTCCCAGCTATTTCTCCTTATTTACTGGACTTCATCCCACATCTCAAAGAAGTGTGTACTATGGTAACTGTTGAGTCAAAACTGGCCCAGCAGGAGTGAGAATGAGTGTGAGTGTATACACGAGTGATGGGCTGGAGCCTTCTTCAGGTCTTGTCCCTGTTTTGCACTGTGTTGTCAGGAAACATTCTGACCTAACTGGATTAAGTAGGTTCAGCCATTAATGAAATGGATGGGTGAATGAGAGGAGGGACATTTGGATGCATATTTTTCTGTACAGCATATTAATTAATGAGATACAAAATAAGAATTTTCTGTACTGTCTTTATTTATTATTTTACTTATTACACTGAAATTAATATTTTGTGAAAAAAAATAAGACATTTGTCATGTAAGTAACCCAGTGTCTACAACTGTCAGGATCTCTTATGCAGGAAGACACATTTTGTGTAATAAAGTCTTGGTTAATATTAAAAAGCATACCTAAAAGAGTGAAATTCTGTGGAAAATGCAAAAATTGACCAAAACAAGCCTTGTAAGAATTTAAGTAGTAAGGAATGGTCAATTGGGCTGCACATTGGCACGGCGGTAGGCCTGCTATTTACTAATAAAAAGACCGGGGCTTGTGTTCAAAGTTATATAGGTTTTCTCCCATAGTTTAAAGACATGGAGGATGCATGAATTGGAGTTGCTAAACTGTGTGTGTGTTCACACTTTCTTGAACTAGCAACCGGTGTAGGTATTGCTTCTGCCTCTTTCTCGATGATTGCTGGAATAGGCTTCATCTGATTTGTCACTCTGCTCTCAGGTTAAGAAAACAGAGGGGTGGAATGGTCAAGTAAGATATGCAATGTATTAGGAACATGAATTGAAACAAAAATAACAGAAAAGACAATAGCAAACAGTCTAATTGAATAAAGTTTCTGTAGTTTTCATGTGTAAAGAAGTTGATAACCTCCCAGTAGCTCCAGGAACTCTTAAGGAGATTTTGGTCTCTGTTTTGGAAAAGACTAATATTATATAAATCTTCTAGACTAGTTTTAATTTGTATAGAGTGCTAAAGATGTTTGTGAGTACATGCTATATCTATACATATAAATATATAAAATCCAATGTCTGCCTGTATGTCTGTCTGCTTTTCACAAGAGAACTACTTAACAGATTTAGATCGGGTTTTTTTCTATAATTTGTTTGAATATTCCGGTTGATTTTGCGACTTCTCTCATCACACTAAATATCAGAGTTCACTTGCAGTACCAATTTTTTTGTGTGAATCCGAGAAAGAGAGAGAGAGGCCGTGGGCCGAGGGAAGGGGGCAGGGCCCTCCTCACTCATGCACCAACCTACATTCGAATCAGTCTACCTCTCGCCATGTGTACCTTGCCTCCGCTTAGCTAGTGATATCCGTTTGTTCAACAGACATTACCATCTAGAAATTGTTAAGGAGTAATGTGTGATGTTTTTGAGAGAGGGAGAGATCACAGCTACATGTGTTTTACAGGGTACCTGCTCATTGGCAGAGATACATATCACGGCCATGTGCTCTTCTCCTCGCGCAGGGGACGCTCTCCCGTCAGAGCTGAACACAATCAGATACAGTGCCAAACAGATACATTTGATGTTGGAGCGTACCTACCTTCCACTTGGCCAGAATTACATTTTTTAATCTTTTTATTGATTGTTTGTCCTGTTTCACTACTACATGGGTGGAGCTGCGAGGGACAGCTAGTACAGTATATATAAAACCGTAATACATTCTTTTCCAGAAATCATTACACACTAGGCAACCTAGGGAAATTCAGGCTGCACTTTATAAAAGGTAATTGATGTAATCCAATTAAATATAGGATAGTACTATATGGAATAGTACAATTTACTGTGTGACAGGTTAATTAGTGGAGACAACTATTAAAGAAACGATCAAGCATCACTCACTTACAAGGTACAGTCATATTCATAACAATCAGTAGGAGTTTAGATAGGAGAGATTGTGTTTCACATATTTGAGGAAGCATCAGAAGCATTTGACCAGAGAACACATATGATTTTATCCATCTTGGTTTTCAAATATTTTTGATAAGGTACTATGGTTAACGAGAGGCTAATGATCAAACTAAAAGAATTGGGAGTTCAAAGTACAGTGTGCAGATGGTGTCGTAAATTAATATTATTACTCATTTGTTATGTGCTGCATAATAGATTTTTATTATGGAAAATAGAGTTTGAAGTTATTTTTAATAATTTTGAAAAAGTTGTATGTTTATATTGGTAATTACCACCTTTTGCTTATGTGACACATGACCGCAAGTGGTACTTAAATTATGCATGTAGAAGTTCAGCTGTAAATTCACTGGCTATGCAACATAGCTTCATTCCACAGTGGACAGATTCTTTCAAAAACACCTTCTAGTCTAGTCAGTATATTTTTCAAGTAGGCCTAATGCTATCTTCTGTCCCTGACTTATCTTTTGATATGCCTTTGTGTTTTGATTGCTAGTTATTACAACTTTTTTGGTTCTAATTTTTCCCTGTCCCTCATTACGATGTCTGCTGAACATGACATCTTCTGGTCTCCTTGCATCTCACAATAATTTGTGTAGATGCTGTCTCAACAGATGGTTGCAAAAGAAAGCAAAGGATCATGGGGAAAATAACTTTTTTAGTGATGTGATTTAAAATGTGAGGTTCTACAGCTAGGATCACTGATTGTTTTAATTTCTGTTAACTACTGTATAGCATATAGTAGACACCTTAAAGTCAGAAGATTTGTTGATAGACCTGGATAACGTTCAAACTCAGATACATTTGCTACAGAAGAAGTTTAAAGCAAGGGTTATATAATGCATACACAATGGGAAGTCTAACAATTGAAAGTACCCTTTATGAGATGGACTTATGAGACATCGTCAACACCACATCCAGACAGGGTAAAGAAGTAGAGAAAGCTAATTAGATGCTAGGTTACATGACACATTTTGCTGTGTACACATGAAGGAAGGTTATTCTTAAGCTTTACAACAAACATGTGAGGCCTCACCTGGAATAGTGTACATATTTTTGGTTGCCATACAACAAAGCAGAAATGAAGACTCTGAAACTAGAGTTAGGTACTGTAATGTCAAGTGATTGTTAACCAATCCACAGGAGGGAGAAAAACAAACTGCAATTAAATCATGAGATAATAGAAAACCACTTATCATGCTCAGACTTTAGCAAAAAAAGAATGTGAAATCAGATTGACTGGAGCTATAATTAATGGAGAGGTGTAAGGACATGTTTGGATTAAATGTATTAGGCATGCCAAGAAACCTTTTTGACTGGCAATATATGCAGCGTATAGGCTGTAGACATCTATACAGTTTTACAGACGGACATCAACAGGCTTGTTTTATTAGATAACATTTTCCCCACTTCATTTAAAAGTTAAACGGTATGCCTAAAGCTTTGCCTCCACATTTAATTTCTTCATTACACCTGACGTCTTTAGCCAAATAAGATCAATTCAATTTACATTATGTTTAACTTCATATCTATTAGGAAATTACATTTAATTGGACTCAAATAAGTATGGACAACTTGGCAAGGCTTTTTGAAACTTATGCCAGTGAAATGGCTTGAAAAATAATTGAATGTTTTTACAGTATTACTACCAGGGTAAATGGATGGAATGTTTATAACTTTGTAAGTCACTTTGAACCTGCAAATTCCTGGTCTAATGATGAAAATGAAAGGTATTAGTATAATGAGGCCATGCGTCAAACTATGAAAAATATTCATATAAAATTAGTATGTTTAAGAAGATGACTTGCTTTATTTATCATCGGTAAGAAGGCCGTATCTGCTCTGTAATCATGCCCCATAAGATGCACTCACTTCAAAAAAGAAACCATGGAATTACTCAAACACAATTTCAGTAAAGTTCTAAAACCACAAATGCTTGCTGCTTATGATACCTCAGCCATGAAAATTATCCATGAATTTGTCAGGCAGTAAACACTTCAAGAAAGCGTTTTAGACTTTGTTGAAGTTGATGTTCACTAAATCCAACTAGAACAAAAAATTTAAATCAGAAAAAAAACAGTGATTCGTTCTTGATCAAAGGCAATTCAGAAATCTGCTACACGAATGTTCCCACAAATAACATGGATTTGTATCTAACATAGATTATTAGTGAAACGATAAGAACGTTCTACCCATTAGCTTTTGACCAGCTTTTCATAGTGAGTTTTGCATGCGGAGCTGAATAAACCAAGCCAGCCTTCCCATAGCAATAGTCTAGATGTACTTCTGGAGAATTCCCAGGAGCTCTCAGGCCACCCAGGAGATGTAGCCCTTCAGAGCGTCATGGGATTGTCTTGGGCCTTTTCCCAGTGCACTAAGCCCACATGCTCATTTGGTACAAGTAACTAAGGTGGCATCCTCACTACATGCCTAAAATACTTCATCTGTCTTCTCTCAGTCTGAAGAACCATCAAGCCAACTCTAAAATCAATTCCTCACTTTATTGTGCAGACTGAGCCCAGTAACCCTCCACCGAAAAGACTTTTATGGCCACATGTACCCAGAACCCTTACTGTTTCATTCAATACCCAGAATTCTTGATAGGTGTTGATTTGTAAATTGTATCATTACTTAAGAGGGTATTTTAAAAGATAGTATAACAAGAACACTCACTTTACATCACTTTTTCTGTGAAGACATGTATGAATAGGTACAGATTTCAATTCATTAAGTGTGTTTTTGTTTCAAGCCATGAAAAGGTGAAAAGTGATGTTGCCTCCATTGTTGTTAAGATGACAGGTCAAACACTGAAGTGCTTTTGCTGTACATCAGAACTGCGAGGAAGGTCATTCATTGGAAAGAACATTATATTGTAGACCCTAACAATGATTTCATTTTTGTGAAGATAGGTGCTTTAGTGTCATGGTTGAAATAATCCTGGAATAAGTTTGAAAACACATTTGAAAGCTGGTACTTTTATGTGGCTTTTGTTGTTTATAAACACAGGGCAGTATAAGTATATACAGTCTTGCTACCTTACTGTATGACTGGATACTGGCATTTGCATTATGTGACACAGATCATTTGAGATTACTCAGTTAAAAAGTGAGATTACATTTTTTTTTAGCCATTACTACAAACAATGTGGGGTAAGTAAAGGATAATTACTTTTTAATTGAGAATTCCTTTAAGTTCAGAAAGAAGCAATAAAAAAAGAAAATAATTAGATTAAAATCTTAAAACAATTTATTCACTACCAGAATGCCATCTACCCTTTCTTCATTCCAGGCTTATATTTCTGGCTCTAGTCTGTAGAAATGGTAGAGAAACTTGAATTAAACCTCAGGACATACTGGAGGGATTATATTTCTTAGGTGGGACCTGGGACTATCTAGGCAAGTCCCTGGTGGTGTTGGAAGAATTTATTGAACATACAGTCGTCTGGTCTTCCCAGCTCATCATGTTACCACTATGACCCTCATCATGATAAACAAACAGAAAATAAGGAAGATGATATCTTAGTATAACAGAAGACAGCAGCTACTTAAAACACAGTGACAGATAACGCAAAATATCCATCCATTCACATCCATTTCTGAACATAATTGCTATCCCAACTACAGTGGAACCTCGGTTCACGACCATAATTCATTCCAAAACTCTGGTCGTAACCCGATTTGGTCGTGAAGCGAAGTAATTTCCCTCATAGGATTGTATGTAAATACAATTAATCCATTCCAGACCATACGAACTGTATGTAAATATTTTTTTTAAGTTTTTAAGCACAAATATAGTTAATTAAACCATAGAATGCACAGTGTAATAGTAAACTAAATGTAAAAACATTGAATAACACTGAGAAAACCTTGAACAACAGAGAAAACTAACACTGCAATAGTTCGCGCTATAGCGCTACCAACCACTGGCTAAAAACACTTTTTTTTTAGTGAGTTTTAAGCACAGGGAAAAAAATTAACATTTGAAAAAATCTGTAATTTAATAAACCACCAAGAAAAGTAACATTGCAACAATGCACGCTACGAACCGATCGCTGTAAACAGAAGTGAAAACAAAATCAAGCCCAGTGCATTCTTTAACTGCCTTCTCTACTTTATGCGTCCAGCTCTCTCTCTTGCGCTGCCTGTGTGTGTGTGTCTCTCTCTCTCGCGCTGCCTGTGTGTGTGTGTGTGTGTCTCTCTCTCTCGCGCGCCTGTGTGTGTGTGTGTCTCTCTCTCGTGTGTGTGTCGCGCTCTCTCGCTCTCTCTCTCTTGCTCGCTGCACAGGAAATGCACAGGGAGAGGCTGAACACGTACAAACCGAAAGGGAAACTGGCTTGTTCGTATACCGAGTGTGTGGTCGTGAACAGATGCAAAAGTTTGGCGAACTTTTTGGTAGTAAACCGATTTGTACGTGTTCGTGAACCGAGGTTCCACTGTATATCCAACCAAAAGCCAAACCTGGATGAGATAACAGTCCATTACAAAGCACACTCACTTACACTACATCTGCTTGGTTGAGATGTTAAACTTCTCATTCTCAATATAAGTTCTATTTTTGGCTTAGACTTTCTAGCTTCCTTTTTAAATTCCAAAAGAATTTTTTTACAGGATTCTAGTGTTGCCAAAAAGACTATAGATGGCAATCACCAGACCAAATCCCAAGGTGCATTAGAATGGCTCCTAACCAAGACGACATGCATGTGAAATATTCCTCAGCTGAGACCAGACACTCAAGATCATTCTACATTTGGCCACTGCTCTGTATTTCATTGTACCACAGTCACCCTTAAATAAAGTATTAAAATTGCACTGCTAATGCAAATGTTGCTAATATGGAATGGTTAAAAGTCAGACAACCTCCCTTACCTTAATATCCTTTACTTGGAGCTCTTATTGGTGCTGCTGTACATTTGACACCACACAGGTACTGCCATTGATTTTTATGTGACAAGCGTTACAAGAAAGAGGGTTAAGCTAAAATTCATTTCAAAAGAGTATTATGCTCAATATACAGAAAAAATAAATTAATTTACAACGACATATTATTGAATTCCTAAACAACGTCATTGACGTTCTATCACTTGACATTGGGTAGCTAAGGTATTATTATATACAGGTGCCAAAAATGTAGGCAGTCTGCTAGAAATATATTGAATGGATGTGACAGAACCTGTAGGCTATACATAGTGACGCTATGAAGTAGGGAAGCAAATAAAAGTGGTAGGGGCAGAGTCCTGCAAGAGTCATTTTCAAACTTTACTCCAAAGTAGGTCTGCAAAATTTGAAAACTCTAAATACTGATGACAGTGCATGTTGTGTTCAAGAATGGCACTCCTCTTTGTGTGTGTTTAAGTTAGTTAGCAGATTAGCAGACTGTATGTTGACAACCATTAATAATAATTCCTAACAAATATGTGTCATGAATGACAAATGATACGATAAAATGAAATGATACAACAACACACAGTATATGGGATAGGAGAAAGAAGACATTTTAACAATAAGGCGCTATATAGACACCTGACTGGACACTGATGGATATGGAGGCATGTATAAAAACTAAAGACTTTTTATTTCTCTTCACCTGTGGGGCACGTCTTCCCCGTAATCCCCACAGGCACAACACAGTCCCAAAGCACCAACAAACACACCAGAACACTCTTCCTTTTCACCACCACTCCTCCCAGGCAACCTTGTCCTCCTCCGCCCAACTCTGGCCACTGAGTGGTGGTCACTGGCTCCTTTTATTGGGTACCCGGAATTGCTCCAGGTGCTTGATTACTGACATCTAGCTGCACTTCCGGGTTTGGTGAAACCAGTGCCCAAAAAGAGCCAGCAGGTCCTGCTGCAGCACCCCCTGGCGGCGCCTGCGGAACCCAACAGGGCTGCACAGAACTCCAACCCCCATCAAGCCCTGGGGAAGTCCGAGGCACCGATGCAACCCAGGGAGGCTGCCATCTAGCGTCCAGGGAGAGAGACTGGGTTTCCCATCCTTGCCCCCCTGGTACATATGTGGCAGGGGCATCCTGGCCATCCATCAGAACATTAAATAACAGAGCCCATAATTTCCTTCCTGTCATAGTTTATTTTGAAAATGGTCTTTGTCAACTGAGATATCGCCAATGTCCTCTTTCCTAATGTGTTAGAGTCCTACTTGAGATGGGTTATATATAATACAATACATCCATACACCTACAGTCAAGACTGGCTACACTAGCAAGACATTTGCTCAGGCGGTACTAGTCTTGATTGGGGATCCTTATTTGGAGAAACTATTTGATGTGTCAGTCTATCACGATTTTATAAATGGGACTGCTACAGATTTAAGGGCTTAGCAGAACCCAAGCAAGTTGCTGAGGCATTAGCTATCCCTGCTGCTGTTGTTCAGCTCCTCTTTTGTGCTTCCCCATCCTTATAAGTTCATTGATTTTCTTCCCATTTGAATGCTTAGGTCATTTTCTTGGATTTGTGGATTTTGGACCATTCTTTTATTTAGATTTCTTTTTTACACCCATGCGGTCTGCACAGAAATCTTCATCATACCATATCAGTGATTGGTTTCATGGAACAGTACACCACTGGCTACTTCCCTGATCTGCTCCCCCACCAAGTCTTACCCTTATTAGCACTTTAGAACATAAAGAGACAGTGACGGCTATTAAAAAAAATTTGTCGGGGTGCAGCTTTTGGGGGACTGTTATATACTGCCTATCTATCTATCTATCTATCTATCTATCTATCTATCTATCTATCTATCTATCTATCTACCTATCTATCTATCTATCTATCTATCTATCTATCTATCTATCTATCTATCTATCTATCTATCTATCTATCTATCTATCTATCTATCTATCTATCTATCTATCTATCTATCTATCTAGTCATTCCACATGCTATCATGGTCCTCATCATAGTGCCAATGCACATCTTGGCCAGTCCAGTACCAGACTAATGGAACAAATACATTGTTAAAATGCATTTTCCACCATGCTGCCCAATCTGATGCCAGCTTTCCCATTTTTACTGTGCTACAAAATGTCCCCTTATTCTTCTCACGTCCTATAGATATGGAAAGGAACAGGTGCACCTGCCACACAAATTTTATACTTCACCTGTCTCTAAATTGCTAATCCTCTGCCAACTTGCCCAGTTCCCCATTCTGCCAAAATCCACACCATAATGTCCACACCCCTACATCTGTAATCTTCCAATAATGTGCACAGCTCTCCGTTATATAATATACCCATAGCATAAGTCAATCCAAATCTTACTCTGCCTCTGCTAACAGAGTGCCCAGTCCTTGACCATTTCCACTGTGTTCCATAAATCCACATCACACAATCACTAGTCCACTGTTAGTCACATCACATCACATATTAATAATATTACCAAGACTGCTTTCTTCCATCTAAGGAACATTGCAACATTTAACATCATTTAAAGATAATGAAAAATTAATACATGCTTTTGCATTTAGCCAACTAGATTACTGCAATGTTCTCCTATCAGGAGTACCCAAGAAGGATGTAAATCAGCTGCAGCTTATCCAGAAAGTAGCAACAAAAATTTTAACCAAAAAGAAAAAGTATGAGCATATATCCTTAATAATAATAATATCTTACATTGGCTGGCAGTATCCTTTAGAATCGATTTTAAAATACTTCTGCTTGTATATAAGGCTCTTAACAATCGTGTCCCTCCCTACATTTCAAAATGCCTGTTTTCTTATGTACCGAATCACAATCTTAGATCTGCAAATACTGGTTTGTTCGTTATAAAGGAACCTAAAATTCGGAATAATTTATCAATAGAAATATGCCAGGCTAAATCTTTGGAACATTTCGAAAAACTTCAAAAAACCCATTGTTTAAATCTGGCTTTCCAGTAATTAAAACAAAAACATAGCAATCTGATGACAAGTTTAGCTCTTTGATGTATAAATACAGTGTAAGTACCCAGCATTAATCCATTGTTTTCTTTTTTTTTTGACTCCCATCTTGTGTGGTGTCACTATGTTGCCACCCATTCCTTCTCAAAGTGCTCTATTCTGCAGTCAACTGGGGTACTGATGGAAATGAGGTCTTGGATACCTTTATAGATGACTATATCAACTGTGACCTGTGGAGGGTGAGTGACCAGCTGGCCTTGGTTATTCTGACTTCTGGGATGGAATTACCACCAGACTTAACTATTTGACTGCTTGCTTATGCCTTCCTACCGTGACCTTCCAGAGGTTTATTTTTCTCCTATTGCCCCCATCTTAGAAGTTTTTTGTTTTTCTCTGTCATCTGGTCAATTAATCACATTCAGGAATCAGGAACTCCATCTACATCCTTAATCAACCAAAACTGCTATGGACCGTTTAATGAGCTTTTGTATCTATTCACTGAATTAAATAACATCTTCTCTCTCCACTTAATGTGTTGCCACATTTACATTCCTAAGTTAAATGTAGATATATACTGTATATATATATATATATATATATATATATATATATATATATATATATATATATATATATATATATATATATATATATATATATATATATATATGTGTATGTATGTATATATTGTTACACACGCATGTTTAGGAGGCAACTATTTACTTTTAGAAAATGTTTTACTTATTTGTTAAATTCAGTAGGATTTTGTCAGATTGTTAAAGGTCCAACTCATAATCATAACCACACATTAGATTTAATTATAACTTACAAAGTTGAAATTCAAAATTTAAATATCACTCCATTAAATGAAGTTATTTCTGATCACTACTTAATTACATTTGATTTAGTCCTGCCCTTGTCAACACACTCCCAGATTAAAACAAAGACAGTGCGACATCTAGATTGTAACTCTGCTTCAAAATTTATAGATACTTTGAGTAAGTCAAGTGTAATTGTGGAAAACAATATAGATCAGCTAACATCACATTATAATGTGACCTTGAGAGATGCTCTGGACACAGTGGCTCCCTTTAAAACAAAAGTGATCAAAGCACATAGAAACTCTCCCTGGTTTAATGAAAACACTCAAGCTCTTAAATTAGAGTGTTGAAAACTGGAGCACAAATGGAGAACAACAAAGCTACATGTCTTTCAAATTGCATGGACAGAGAGTATTAATAAATATAAAAAAGCCCTCTTTAAAGCTCGCTCAGAATACTTCCATCCATCCATCCATCCATCCATCCATCCATTCTCTTCCGCTTATCCGAGGTCGGGTCGCGGGGGTAGCAGCTTGAGCAGAGATGCCCAGACTTCCCTCTCCCTGGCCACTTCTTCTAGCTCTTCCGGGAGAATCCCGAGGCGTTCCCAGGCCAGCCGGGAGACATAGTCTCTCCAGCGTCTCCTGGGTCTTCCCCGGGGCCTCCTCCCAGTTGGACGTGCCCGGAACACCTCACCAGGGAGGCGTCCAGGAGGCATCCTAATCAGATGCCCGAGCCACCTCATCTGACTCCTCTCGATGCGGAGGAGCAGCGGCTCTACTCTGAGACCCTCCCGGATGACTTCCCACCAATGGTCAGGTGCAGTGTGAGTTGGGTGGTGGCCAAAGGCGGGGACCTTGGCGGTCCGATCCTCGGCTACAGAAGCTGGCTCTTGGGACGTGGAATGTCACCTCTCTGAAGGGGAAGGAGCCTGAGCTTGTGCGTGAGATTGAGAGGTTCCGGCTAGATATAGTCAGGCTCACCTCGACGCACGGCTTGGACTCTGGAACCAATCTCCTTGAGAGGGGCTGGACTCTCTACCACTCTGGAGTTGCCCCCGGTGAGAGACGCCGAGCGGGTGTGGGTATACTTATTGCCCCCCCGACTTGGAGCCTGTTCATTGGGGTTTACCCCGGTAGACGAGAGGGTAGCCTCCCTCCGCCTTCGGGTGGGGGGACGGGTCCTAACTGTTGTTTGTGCGTATGCGCCAAACAGCAGTTCGGAGTACCCACCCTTTTTGGAGTCCCTGGAGGGTGTGCTAGAGGGCATACCATCTGGGGACTCCCTCGTACTGCTGGGAGACTTCAATGCTCACGTGGGCACCAAATGGTGTTTTGTTATTGGACTTCTGTGCTCGTCACGGATTGTCCATAACGAACACCATGTTCAAGCATAGGGGTGTTCATATGTGCACTTGGCACCAGGACACCCTAGGCCTCAGTTCGATGATCGACTTTGTGGTCGTGTCGTCGGACTTGCGGCCACATGTCTTGGACACTCGGGTGAAGAGAGGGGCGGAGCTGTCAACTGATCACCACCTGGTGATGAGTTGGCTTCGATGGTGGGGGAGGATGCCGGTCAGGCCTGGTAGGCCCAAACGTGTTGTGAGGGTCTGCTGGGAACGTCTGGCAGAGCCCCCTGTCAGAAGTAGCTTCAACTCCCACCTCCGGCAAAACTTTGACCATGCCCCGAGGGAGGTGGGGGACATTGAGTCCGAATGGGCCATGTTCCGTGCCTCTTTGTTGAGGCGGCTGACCGGAGCTGTGGCCATAAGGTGGTCGGTGCCTGTCGTGGCGGCAATCCCCGAACCCGTTGGTGGACACCGGCGGTGAGGGATGCCGTCAAGCTGAAGAAGGAGTCCTACCGGTCCCTTTTGTCCTGTGGGACTCTGGAGGCAGCTGATAGATACCCGCAGGCCAAGCGGAATGCGGCTTCGGTGGTTGCTGAGGCAAAAACTCGGGCATGGGAGGAGTTTGGGCAGGCCATGGAGAACGACTTTCGGATGGCTTCGAGGAGATTCTGGTCCACCGTCCGGCGTCTCAGGAGGGGGAAGCAGTGCAGTGTCAACATTGTATATGGTGGAGATGGTGCGCTGCTGACCTCGACTCGGGACGTTGTGGGTCGGTGGGGGGAGTACTTTGAAGACCTCCTCAATCCCAATAACATGCCTTCCAATGAGGAAGTAGAGCCTGGGGACTCGGAGGTGGGCTCCCCCATCTCTGGGACTGAGGTCACCGAGGTGGTCAAAAAACTCCTTGGTGGCAGGGCCCCAAGGGGCTCTGGATGTTGTAGGGCTGTCTTGGTTGACACGTCTCTACAACATTGCATGGACATCAGGGACAGTGCCTCTGGATTGGCAGACCGGGGTGGTGGTCCCCCTCTTTAAGAAGGGGGACTGGAGGGTGTGTTCCAACTACAGAGGGATCACACTCCTCAGCCTCCCTGGAAAAGTCTATTCGGGGGTTCTGGAGAGGAGGGTCCGTCGGATAGTCGAACCTCGGATTCAGGAGGAACAGTGTGGTTTTCGTCCTGGTCGCGGAACAGTGGACCAGCTCTACACCCTTAGCAGAGTCCTGGAGGGTGCATGGGAGTTCGCCCAACCATTCTACATGTGTTTTGTGGACTTGGAAAAGGCGTTCGACCGTGTTCCTCGGGGAATCCTGTGGGGGGTGCTCCGGGAGTATGGAGTACCGGACCCCCTGACAAGGGCGGTCCGGTCCCTGTACAACCGGTGTCAGAGCTTGGTCCGCATTGCCGGCAGTAAGTCGAACCCGTTTCCAGTGAGAGTTGGATTCCGCCAGGGTTGCCCTTTGTCACCGATTCTGTTCATAACTTTTATGGACAGAATTTCTAGGCGCAGCCAGGGTGTTGTGGGGGTCCGGTTTGGTGGACTCAGGATTGGGTCACTGCTTTTTGCAGATGATGTTGTCTTGTTTGCTTCATCAGGCCGTGATCTTCAGCTCTCTCTGGATCGGTTCGCAGCTGAGTGTGAAGCGGCTGGGATGGGAATCAGCACCTCCAAATCCGAGACCATGGTCCTCAGCCGGAAAAGGGTGGCGTGCCCTCTCAGGGTTGGGAGCGAGATCCTGCCTCAAGTGGAGGAGTTCAAGTATCTTGGGGTCTTGTTCACGAGTGAGGGAAGAATGGAGCGTGAGATCGACAGGCGGATCGGTGCAGCGTCCGCAGTGATGCGGGCTCTGCATCAGTCTGTCGTGGTGAAAAAGGAGCTGAGCCATAAGGCAAAGCTCTCAATTTACCGGTCGATCTATGTTCCTACCCTCACCTATGGTCATGAGCTATGGGTAGTGACCGAAAGAACGAGATTGCGAATACAAGCTCAGAATACTATTCTACATTAATAGATAACAATAATAAAAATCCTTGGGTACTGTTTAGAACAGTGGCTAAATTAACAAATGAAAATTCAGATCAACAGTGGAAAATACCAACAGATATTAGCAGTACAGACTTTATGAACTTCTTCAATGAGAAAATTAAAAATATAAGATCCCAGATCTCTGCATCACACTATAAACCAAATACTAGCTTAGCAGACTCTGTCTCACATTGCATTCATCACTTTAGCAATTTTAATCCTGTATCTGAGCAGGAAGTCTTAACTTTAATTTCTAAAATGAAGCCCACTACTTGTTCCCTAGATCCAGTGCCAACAAAACTAGTAAAAAGTGCAATGAATGTTCTTGCAGCGCCTATTCTAAACATTATCAGTAGTTCATTATTGCATGGCACAGTACTTGATGCACTAAAAGTGTCAGTCATTAAACCATTACTTAAAAAGTCAGACCTAGACCCACACATGCTAAATAATTATAGGCCTATTTCAAATCTACCGTTTCTCTCTAAAATACTAGAAAAATTAGTCGCCAATCAGCTTCAGTCACACCTTACGCATTACAATTTATTTGAGAAATTCCAGTCTGGTTTTCGCAATGGTCATAGTACAGAAACGGCACTAACACGGGTTGTAAACGACATTCTGATATCCTCTGATGAAGGAAAGTCCACTGTAATTATGTTGTTGGACTTAAGTGCAGCATTTGACACCATTGACCATTCTATTTTACTACACAAGCTAGAAAATGATGTTGGGCTTACAGGCAGCGTGCTCGCTTGGTTTAGTTCTTATTTATCAAATCGATTCCAATATGTACAGAAATGTGCTGACAGTACTCCATCATTATACACAGAAGTTCAATATGGTGTCCCGCAGGGCTCAGTACTGGGACCTTTACTGTTTTCACTTTACATGCTTCCACTGGGATCTATCATTAGGAAACATAATGTTAATTTTCACTCGTATGCAGATGTCACCCAGTTATACCTTTCATTTAAATCAGATGAAGTTTCTCCGATGTTGTCTTTAATTAGTTGTGTTAGCGAATTAAAGGAGTGGATGAATGAGAACTACTTGTCTTTACAGATAAAACAGAGATGTTAATTGTTGGAGGGAATGACACTGATCACAACAATATTTTGTCATCATTTAACTCAGTTGGAATCCCAATTAATTTTACTGAATCAGCCCGCAATCTAGGAGTTATCTTTGACTCTAGCATGTCATTTAAAGCGCATATTACAAAGTTGTCCAAAACATGCTTCTTCCATCTTAAAAATGTAAGGAAATTAAGACGCCTTCTATATAAACAGGATTCTGAGAAATTAATTCATGCATTTATCTCTAGTAGGATTGACTACTGCAATGCGGTGTTCACTGGATGTTCAAACTGTTCTTTATACAGCCTCCAGTTAATACAAAATGCGGCTGCAAGAATTATTACATGAACAAGAAAATACGAACACATAACTCCAGTTCTTAAATCCTTACACTGGTTCCCGGTTAAGTTTAGGGCAGATTTCAAAATCCTTCTTTTAACATATAAAGCATTAAATGGCCGAGGTCCGGCTTACTTGTCTGAACTTATCATGACTTACAAACCAGAGCACACATTAAGATCTCAAGATGCTGGTCTGCTTATGGTTCCAAGGATTAATAAAATAACAATGGGAGGTCAATCTTTTAGTTACAGGGCCCCTAAACTGTGGAATGGTTTGCCTGCTACTATAAGAGATTCGGTCTCAGCTTTTAAATCCCAGCTGAAGACTCACTACTTCAGTTTAGCATATCCTGACTAGAGCTGCTGATTAACTGTACAGACTGCATCTCTGTTGCTAGTCATTAGCACTAAAACATAAGTAACATGATAGTTAGAATTGGATACTAACCCTCACCTATTCTGTTTTTCTTCTCGGTACTCAAATGTGGCACTTGGTGCCACGGCCCACCTGCCAAGTTGTTTTGCCCGCCTAAGGTAAAGTCATCCCTGATGGAGGATCGCAGGAATTGTGAGAAAGAGGGGTCCTTTCATCGGATTGGCTGGCCCAACACTGTTTCAGCCGTGGAATTGCCAAATGGGGGAGGCAGCTTGATGGATGAGGTCTCCAGGAGTCTAAAATTATCTAAATCTTATTATGTGATATCATCTACTGTTAAATTCTGCTCCGTACTTCTAAAAAATTTTTATTTTTTATTTTTTATTGAGGATTTGTTCTGTTCTGTGTATTGTATTGTATTGACCCCCTTCTTTTGACACCCACTGCACGCCCAACCTACCTGGAAAGGGGTCTCTCTTTGAACTGCCTTTCCCAAGGTTTCTTCCATTTTTCCCTACTAGGTTTTTTTGGGAGTTTTTCCTTGTCTTCTTAGAGAGTCAAGGCTGGGGGGCTGTCAAGAGGCAGGGCTTGTTTAAAGCCCATTGCGGCACTTCCTGTGTGATTTTGGGCTATACAAAAATAAACTGCATTGTATTGTAACTAAAGGGCCTGAGTACATGTAATTCCATGCCGGACCAGGGGGTGGCGAAGTACACTAATTTTTTCTCTCGATCTCTTGCAGAGCATTCTAGGGAAATCCCACCTGGCTCTGGGGCAGCCAACGACGTCACTTCTGGTTCTGGTCCTGATGACATCACTTCCCATAATGGCCTTTAAAGCCGCCATCTTGTTGATACTAAGACAGTTCTGTTTTGGACTCGGTTGTATGAACATGTCTATGATTTTGAATCAGTTTTGCAGCTGGGAAAAATTATACAGGTGGCTTCCCCAAACCTTCGCAATGTCTGGTGGTCATTTTTGCTACAATATATACAGTATATGTAAATTAGTTCTGGTGGTTCTCACACCATCTTTATTTATGAGGATTTTAATTAGAAAACAATATGAAATTGTTTCTGATAAGAGTGAAGGTTTGTTTTTGCTCTTTAGTGTTTAAATTTTGTTTAACAATGCCCTGGTCAATTTTCTATTTAGTTTGCTTACATTTATTAGAAGTTATTGTAATATTAATCATTGATAATATCCAAGTAACTATGGTACTGTATATATCTTTATTGTTTTTGTTGATTACTCTTTGCAAAGCACCTTGAGTTGCACATAAATGTATGATAAGATGCTATATAAATAAAGTTATTATTATTATTATTATTATTATTCCCACCCTAATTTTATTCTACGCTTGTTGCCAGTCTTCCCAGTTTTATGCAGGTTTGTCAGGCTTACCTCACTTGGGCACAATTCTACATTGGAAGATCCACAGACCCCCACATCTTAAAACATAACCTAAATTTTATTCTGCCTTGAACATAAATTTTGCCCTCATTTCCTTCAGGTCTGAAAATTTCTCAGTTACATTCTGCTTAAATTGAGCCATTTCACCAAGTCTGCCAAAAAAATCAGCCTCTTGCTATTGTCTAGATCAATGTTTCACAACCATTTTTCTTTGGTTGCACACTTTTTGTAATCAAAAACATGCCAAGGCACACCACTATTTTACTAACCACAAACACATATACTGTATATTATATTTCATACAACTGTCTGAAGGGATGGGACTACAGGAGAAGCTGGTAAAAAGGGAGCTCCAAGATCAGCGTTCGCAGATATGCCATTTAGTGAGAACTTTGGTAGAATCTACAAGCTGCTTTGCCTTTTTGCCTGCCTCTCTCTGCCTCAGAGACAACTTGTATCCCCAGTATCCACAAGCCTTGTGAGACTCACTGGCAACCACACATCCAGAATGGATGGCAGCCTGGAGATGCATCTGAAGTGCTTTAAGTGCTGTGTTTGCAACATAGCTATCATGGAGCTCCTTTTTTGCTATCTTCCCCAGGTAGACCTGTCCTCCTCAGACAGGTCTTTACCACCTGCAGTGTTTGTCTCTTTCAGGTTCAGACCCAAACGTGCTACACTGTTATTTCCACGGCACACCTGGGTAGCTCCCACAGCTCAGCACTATGCTGCGGCACACATTGGAAAACATGATCAAGTAGACGGCAACATGCTGCTTTTTTCAGAAATATGTTTTCCGTCATTGTCCATAAAACTATGATACAGAAACAGTAAACGGGAAGTGTAAAAAGGCATTACTTACACCACATCCAGTTAGCCAACTCAGTTTCCATAACAAGAGCGGAAAAAGTCTGTGTGTAAGCTCGTTTTCGATCACTTACCTGCTGCTGAATTCTTAAGTCAGGTCAGTCCCGTCTAAGCTCCTTGACTAATTTATGAAACGGTATTTCATTAGAGATAACCAAATTTTCTTTGATTTCTGAAGTTCCATTTGAAGTTGCCATCTCCGTAAAGTCATGCTGGCTCATCTGTACTTATGTTAAAATCAGATGTGAACTGTGAACCATTGACATTATTGTGTATTTGTATGTTCAGTAATGTAGGGTTATTAATCAATCAGGAAGTTAAATAGGCAGACCAGGCAGCAAGGGACCTTGTGGTTTTGTTGCAGAAAGGTTTGGCGCTGTTAAGCAAGCACAGGAGTTGTAGGAGTGACTTGATGTAACACCTGTCATTTCCAATAAGTTTGAAATAATAAATTCACAATTGAGAAAGTATTCCGAATGGTTATTGGAATATTACAAGTAACAAGTTAAATTTATATTGATGTTGATTGATATTCCTGTTGTTGGTAATTTCCTGTAGAATGTTAGTGGGTGGGATTTTAGAAGGAAAAAGGAAGTTCTTAAAAATGGTTTTTTTGACTTTTACAGAGAGAACCTAATGAGAAACTGACACGACTTTACAGTTATTAAAAACTATATTTAAGAATCATTATCAACGTCTGTGTGTCGTAATACGATTCTATACTGGCGACGAGAGGAGGAGAAGAATCCCTGAATCGGAAAAAGAAAGAGAAGACGGTGCCGAAGTTTTGGTATTATTAACTGTATTTTGATACTGGTTTTCACAATGGCCACGTTGGGTCGTATTGACGAAGTCAGTGTTGAGACCGGGGTGTGGGAAGAATACGCAGAGAGACTTGACTGCTTCTTTCACGCAGATGACATCGATAATTCAGAGAAGAAGAAGTCGGTTTTACTAAGTGTGTAAGGAGCCGCAACGTACTCCACCTTGCACTCACTGTTGGCCCCTCGTCCACCAAGCGCGGTTCCATATAAGGACATAGTCGAGTGTCTTCAGCGTCATTATAATCCTACACCATCGGAAATTGTACAACGTTTTCATTTTCACAATTATAAACAACTGCCTAATCAAAGTATGTCATGCTTCATTGCTGAACTGAGGAAATTTTCAGTTGATTGTAACTTTGGTGAACAACTCGAACAGATGCTGCGCGATCGCATAGTGTGTGGTGTGGCCGATCCTTTATTGCAGCATCAGCTACTAGCGGAGCCGAAGTTAACATTCAAAATAGCGGAGGAGCGCGCTCTAGCAGCAGAAATGGCGAACCGGAATGCTGAGGACTGAGATGACTATACCTGCTAACGATGTGGCAGAGGTACATAAAATGATTCAATCGAATACAGCTCAGAATACAAGACCATCTGTATTACAAGAAAGTGATGGCAGAAAGTGTTTCCGTGGGACTCATACACCTACAGCATGTAAATTTAACACATCTGTGTGTCATTGCTGCAAGAAAAGGGGACATTTACCTCGCATGTGTTTTAAAAAGGCATGCTCTACTCAACTACTTTCAGATCTAGAAACTACAACTTTACAGACACAAGAAACCAGTATAGTCACTGTAGCTGTCGCAAAATATGTGTGTGTATATATGTAAATTTAGTGTTTGAATTCGGAAAATATATTTGTAAATTATATTATAATCAATGTATTTGTACATAAGTTTTTGGTCTGAACGGAAGGGCGCAGTGGTCACATGATAGGGTCGGAGGTGGAGCGGAAATGCACATAGTGACACGCTTAATGGACGCTGAGCTGTTTAGTTTTACTAAAATAGAAGAAGTGAAGTATCAGAAACTGTGATAAAGACTCCTGAATTTCTGGTCAGAAGGCGCACACGGTATGTTTAATTTGTTATCCTGACACCTGCGTAATTCATTAATTGTTTAATTTACTAGTTTTATTGTATTTTAGTTTTTCACGGTGTTTGAGAGCGGTAAAGAGAGAGAGAGCAAATAAATACTCTTTAAACATCAGTCGGAGCGTGGTCTCATCTGTACCAGAAGAAAACCTTCGGGAGCAGCTACAGTGAAAAACGTTGCTGTTTATGGGAGTGAGTCAGCAAAGAGTTTCGCTAGCGTTTCAGTGAAGATTGGAAGGACACGTGTTTCGATACTCCATTACCACGTTCCACGGTAGGATCTGCCTACAAATCCCAGCATTCGTTGCACGCGACGTCAGGAGCTTCAACACCCGATTCAGCGCGAAGCAGGTTTGGCACGCAATAAGAAGACGGTTTTGAAGTGAAGTGCAGCAACAGAAAGGGAATCGTTCTAACATCTTTGGACTATTCTGTGTACAATAAGTAATAACGCTGTTGGGACGTCAGGTTAGGCATATTTACATTTGGAAATATAGTCATATTCATAATTGTTGATATTAACGTTTCTTGTTATTCATATTATGAAAGTTTTAATTACGTATCGTGTCTAATATGCTATTTTGTTTTGTAAGTTGAACAGAAATGTGTAGATTGTTTTATAATTGATACATATTTTCATGAGAATTCTATAATTCACATTTGATTGTTTAATATTGCAATGCAGTGCTTATAAGTTTGTTAGTGAAAATGGAACAACTAATTGAGGCTTTAGAAAACGAGAATGCACAATTAGAGAAGAAATTAGAAACAGAACTTGAAAATTCAGAAAGACAAATGGTTTTTGAACGCATAGCTGAAATTTATGCCAAGCTTGAAATACACAGAGTAGGGCTACAGGAGCAACCATCTCATGTCGAGCAGCAGGTTAGGCGCTCAGAAAGAGCTAGACGCCCCACAGAAAAAATGCTTGAGTTTAAGGAAAATGAGATAGCTAGGAAGGAAAGAAATTTTATGCTCCTGTATGTAAATTTCAAAGAAGAGGTTCAGCTTATCAGGTCTAAACTCAAGGAAGAATTATCCAAAGCTGAGTTAAGTGAAATGATTTTGGATTTGGAAAAATATGAGTCAGATCTGAAAAAGGAATATGAAGGTTTACGTGCACTGGCTACCCCATCTCAAGATATAAGAAGAAAAATGGATAGCAGCATCTCAGTAATCAGTGAAATAATGGTAGTTCTGAAAAGGCGCTATATGGAAGCAGGTACCAAAATGTTTGATGCAGTTGCTGAGAAAGAAACTCTCCTCCAGTTACTCCAAAGAGAAGAAGCCAGGTCGATTTATGGTTCAACTGTATCAAGAGCTGGACGTAGTAGTCAGCAAGGAAGTCACATGTCAACAAAAAGGGCAGAGGCTGCAGCACGCTTGGCAGCAAAACGGGCTGAGATTAACAGAAAAAGGGAAATTTCTCTTCAGAGAAAGGAGGTCCTAGCCCAACAAGAGAGATTAAAAATGCTGGAAAATCAAAGGGATCTTGAAGTAATAGAGGCAGAATACAGTGTTTATGCTGAAGAGGAATTAAAGTTGAGTGCCAAAATGGGAGATATTGGAATAATAACCACACTGCCTCCAAATCAGTTTCCAATGCAGCATGATAGCATTCCTCCTGCCCAAGTTCCTCAAAGCACTTCAGTTCCTGAAGGTAAATCAGCATCGAAAGAAGCCTTGCTAGTTCAGGCATTAAGAGAATCCCTGGCAGTGACTAAACTTCCGGCACCAGAGCCATTTGTGTTCACAGGGGACCCACTCAAATTTATTGAATGGAGCACCTGCTTCAAGACCTTAATTGAAACAAACTGCACAAACCCAGCACATAGGTTGTTCTATTTGAAAAGATACATAAGTGGAGAAGCACTGAGCGTAGTAGAAGGAATGTTTTATAGAAGTGATGGGGAAGCATACACGCAAGCTTGGGTTGCATTGAACAAACGTTATGGTCACCCCTTTGTAGTCCAAAGAGCATTCCGAGCAAAACTGAGTACCTGGCCAAAGATTGGACCAAGAGAATCTCTTAAATTGAGAGAGTTTAGTGATTTCCTCATCTCATGCAAGAATGCAATGCTGCACATACAGGGCTTAAAGATTTTCGATGATTGTGAGGAGAATCAGAAATTATTGCAGAAGCTACCTGATTGGCTAACAACCCAGTGGAATCGATATGTTACTAAAGCACTGAGTGATAACAAACCTTATCCAAGCTTCCAGGAATTTTCAGACTTTGTGGAAGAGGAAGCGCGCATTGCATGCAACCCAATTTCCTCACTTTATGCATTGAAACATACGGAAGAAAAACCTGTAAAGGAACAAAGGCATCTTAAGGCAAGCGCCTTAATGACATCAACAAAGACATCTCAAGATCCAAAATCCACTTTGATCCAAGACTCAGATGGATCAGAGGATAACCAAGATTCCAAAACTAGCTCTTCCACCACTCAAAACTTGAGGCAAGTAGAATGTGTCTGTTGTCAAAAAAATCACTTTATATATAAATGTAAAAAATTTGTAGCAATGTCTTTGGAGGAAAAGAAAAAAATTATTGTCGACAACATGTGTTTTGGCTGCCTTAGGGTTGGCCACATTTCCAAAAATTGTAGAAAGAGGGCCATTTGCAATGTCTGCAGACGTAACCACCCCACACCGCTTCATGAAGAACGTCTTCAAGAAAAGGGGCCAGACTTGCCACAGTTAGAGGAGAATTCGTCCACTGTTTTGTGCAGCGTGAATGTAGCCAACAGCGAGCGCACTTCAATGATTGTTCCAGTGTGGCTTTCTTGTGCAGCAAAGAACAGCCCAGAAATCTTAGTGTATGCATTACTGGACACACAGAGCAATAATTCGTTTATTGACCAGGATGTTTGTGAAAAGATTCATGCAGACACAGAACCTGTTAGATTAAAGCTGTCAACAATGACTGACAAAGGTTCAATAGTGAATTGTCAAAGAGCAGTGGGACTAAGAGTGAGAGGGTACTTTTCACAAGAGTACATTGTACTACCACCTGTATATACACGGGAGTACATCCCACTAGAACAAAGTAGCATCCCTACTCGTGAAACAGTGAAAGGTTTGACACATCTTCTCAGTGTGGCAGAAAAAATGCCAGATCTGTTGAACTGCCCTCCAGGTCTTTTAATTGGCTATGACTATGCAAGAGCCCTGAAACCGAAACAAGTGATATCAGGGGAGGATTATGAGCCATATGCAGTCGAGACTGAACTAGGCTGGAGTATCATAGGACCCATAACACCTTATATAAACCAAAGGAAGGTGAAAGGATTTTGTCACCGCATCTCTGTAAAGGAACTACCGTTTGTTACACCTGCCACAGTGATTAAGGCACTAGAAACTGATTTCTTGGACACGGAACCCAAGGAATATCGAATGAGAGTGCATATTTTTGGAGCAGCATCATCCCCGGGATGTGCTAACTATGGCATGAAGTACCTTGCCAATACGTATGAAAAGGACTACCCATTGGCAGCAAGTTTCATTCGGAAAAATTTCTACGTTGATGATGGACTTGCCAGCGTCGAGTCTGTTCAGAAGGCCAAGCAGCTGATTAAGGAAGCACGGGAGGTATGTGCTAAAGGAAAATTACGTTTACACAAATTTGTGTCCAACAGCAGAGATGTTTTGAATGTAGTTCCAAAGAATGAATGTGCCAGTTCAGTGAAGGATGTAGACCTAAATTATAATGAGCTTCCAATGCAAAGTGTACTCGGTGTAAAGTGGAATGCTGAAGCTGATGCATTTACATTCAATGTCATTGTCGATGAAAGGGCAACCACACGGCGAGGAATACTATCAGTGGTTGCAAGTGTGTATGATCCATTAGGGTTTCTTTCTCCCTATATCTGGACTGGGAAAGGAATACTTCAAGAGATGTGCAAACGGGGTGTAGGATGGGATGAACCTCTTTCCCCTGAACTAAAGCCAAAGTGGGAGGCGTGGCTTCATGATTTGGAAAACCTTCAAGAAATCTGCATAAAAGGATGTCTCTTTCCTGAGAACCTTGGCATAATCCAAAAAACTGAGTTACATCACTTTTCAGATGCAAGCAATAATGGTTATGGTCAGTGTTCATATATTAGGATTGTGACTGACAAACAAGTTCACTGTGCTCTGATCATGGGTAAGGCCAGAGTGGCACCCATAAAGGTTGTTACCATACCTCGCCTTGAGCTGACTGCAGCTACAGTTTCTGCTGCAGTGTGTAGCATCCTTAGAGAGGAGCTACAATTGAAGATAGATCAGGAATTCTTCTGGACAGATTCGCAGGTAGCGCTTGGGTATATCAAAAATGAAGCTCGGCACTTCCCTGTTTTTGTAGCTAATCGTGTTCAGAAAATAAGAGACAAAACAGATCCAAGTCAATGGTTCTATGTTGAAACAAGTCAAAATCCAGCAGATCAAGCCTCTAGGTGTGTTAAGGTGGCAGACTTGATTGCTTTGCATTGGTTCACAGGACCTAAATTCCTATGGGAACGGGAGATTGTAACAAGCCTAGGATCCCCAGAGCTACTTATAGGTGACCCATAGGTAAGGGTTTTGAAGGCTGATGTTTCTGAAAGAGAAAGTTTTCTTGAAAAGTTCTCAAGATTCTCAGATTGGAATGCAGCTCTTAATGTTGTTGCTAGAATTCTAAGGCTGGCAAATAAAGACCAAACAGGACCCATTAGTGTAGAAGAACGAAGAATAGCCGCCTTTGTACTCATAAAGGCAGCACAAAGGGAAGCCTTTGAAGAGGAGTTGAAGTGTTTCAGTCTAAAATCTGCCAAGCTATCAAAAACTCACAAGATGTTCCAACTTGACCCATTCCTTGAAAATGGACTGCTCAGGGTTGGAGGTCGATTGAGAAAATCTTCTACATCGTTTGACTTGAAACATCCAGTAATTCTTCTTAAGAATGGTATTACGCAATTAATACTTGATCACTGCCACAAGAAAACTCAACACCAAGGCAGAGGGCAAACTCTAAATGAACTTAGAGCAAGTGGATGTTGGATAATAGGTGCCAGTAAGGTAGTGGGCAAGCACATTAAATATTGTGTCACTTGCAGAAAGACACGAAGACGGAATGAAGGGTGAACGTCTGATACAACCATCCTTTCTAGAACGTCCAGTTCGCAAATTAGTTGTATTAGTAGAGAGTGATTCCTAAATTACTAGGCAGATAATACTAAAACGGATGTCTTAGAGATGTAAAGCATGGTATCGTTTGCAAGTTTGAGTCTGAGGTAACATACAAAATGTAAGATAAATTTTTGACTTAAAAAAGGGTAAAAGGAAAATTACACGATTTATTAAATTCTGTTTGAATATGGTTAACATAAATCTTTGTAATTTTGGTGGCAGTGTAACTGTTGCAAAAAATTTGTGTGTATATATGTAAATTTAGTGTTTGAATTCGTAAAATATATTTGTAAATTATATTATCAATGTATTTGTACATAAGTTTGCAAAGTTGGTCTGAACGGAAGGGCGCAGTGGTCACATGATAGGGTCGGAGGTGGAGCGGAAATGCACATAGTGACACGCTTAATGGACGCTGAGCTGTTTAGTTTTACTAAAATAGAAGAAGTGAAGTATCAGAAACTGTGATAAAGACTCCTGAATTTCTGGTCAGAAGGCGCACACGGTATGTTTAATTTGTTATCCTGACACCTGCGTAATTCATTAATTGTTTAATTTACTAGTTTTATTTTATTTTAGTTTTTCACGGTGTTTGAGAGCGGTAAAGAGAGAGAGAGCAAATAAATACTCTTTAAACATCAGTCGGAGCGTGGTCTCATCTGTACCAGAAGAAAACCTTCGGGAGCAGCTACAGTCACAGTGAATGCCCAGGATGAGTATGTGGTACATTGTACACAAATGGAACCCACAACCCACAAGAAGCCCGCATATACTATAAGACTACAGTTTCACTGAATGGCCAGCAAAAAAGAATGGAAGTTGATTCTGGATCAGCCTGTAGTTTAATTAGCGATGATACTTACTAACAGCTGTGGCTAATAACCCACCTCCACTGGTACATACAGATGGTATATTGCAGCAGTGGTCTCAGGACCCACTCCAAGTGCTAGGTAAGATCAAAGTTCAGGTTGAGTATCGCCATAAAAAGACAGCCTTGTCACTTCTTGTTGTTTGGGGCCAGGGTACTAGCTTGTTAGGACGAATTAACAGGGGTGCACATAATTTAGCAGCACTATGTGACAGCTCTCCTGGAAAGGTATGCAGAAGTGTTCCAGAAAATCGGTGCATGTAAAGAACAACCCATTTCAATTGAATTGGACCCTACAGTTTCACCAAAATTCTTTAAGGCTTGTCCTGTACCTTTTGCTCTTAAGCAGAGGATTGATGAGGCATTAGATGATCTGGTTGAGCAAGGCATTTCTGTACCAGTGCGACACTCAAAATGGGCAACACCCATTGTCCCTGTCACAAAAAGGGATGGAAGTTTAAGAATCTGTGGTGATTACAGATGTACTGTTAATACAGCAGTAAAACCTGATGTTTATCCCTTACCAACTGTTGCAGAGATGTTCTCCACAGTGGCAGGGGGTGTCACTTTTACTAAATTAGACATTAAATAAGCCTACCAGCGACTAGTTCTTGATGAGCCTTCAGCTGAGCTGTTAACAATTAATACGCATAGGGGGCTGTACCGTGCTCAACGGCTGCAATTTGGGGTCTCTACAGCTGTTGCCATTTTCCAGCGTTTTTGCTGCTACTGAAGTGGAGTTTCTCGGATTCAGAGTAGATAAAGAGGGCATCCATCCCACCAGTGAGAAGGTGGAAGCAATCATGAATACACCAGATCCCCACTGCTTCACAGCTTCAGGCATTTCTGTGATTTTTTTAATTTTTACAGTTGTTTCCTTCCAAACAAGGCCACCATTCTGGAACCACTACACAGACTTCTTGACAAGTCAACGAATGGCACTGGGCTGCTGCCCATGACACAGCTTATAAGCAGGCTAAGGCACTACTCAAAGCAGATGGACTGCTTGTGCACTATGATGTTAAGAAGCCTCTTGTATTGGTATGTGATGCCTCTCCTTATGGCCTTGGAGCTGTACTGAGCCATGTAGAGCCTGATGTTATGGAGTCCCCAGTTAGTTTTGCTTCACGGACACTGTCGGCCAGTGAACGCAATTATGCTCAAATAGGAGGGGGCGGCACGGTGGCACAGTGGGTAGCGCTGCTGCCTCGCAGTTGGGAGATCTGGGGACCTGGGTTCGCTTCCCGGGTCCTCCCTGCGTGGAGTTTGCATGTTCTCCCCGTGTCTGCGTGGGTTTCCTCTGGGCGCTCTGGTTTCCTCCCACAGTCCAAAGAAATTCAGGTTAGGTGGATTGGCGATTCTAAATTGGCCCTAGTGTGTGCTTGGTGTGTGGGTGTGTTTGTGTGTGTCCTGCGGTGGGTTGGCACCCTGCCCAGGATTGGTTCCCTGCCTTGTGCCCTGTGTTGGCTGGGATTGGCTCCAGCAGACCCCCGTGACCCTGTGTTCGGATTCAGCGGGTTGGAAAATGGATGGATAGATAAAGAGGCTCTTGCTGTTACTTTTGGTGTAAAAAAATGTCATCAGTTCTTGCAGGGGTGTCAGTTTTTACGATTTGCACAGACCACAAGCTGCTCCTTGGTCTTCTACATCATTCTAAACCCATGCCACAGATCTTGTCACCTCGTATGCTTCACTGAAGTCTCTTGTTGGGTGCATACAACTATCAGTTGTGCTACAGGCCAGGAAAAGAGTTGACATCCGCCGATGCCTTGAGCCGCTTGCCTATAGCACATCCTATGGCTGATACACCACCTCTTCTTGAGGTCCTGCACTTGGAGTCTGTGCCTAATGCATCTATTCATGCTAACCAAATTGCTGCACTTACTCAGAAGGATCCAGTTCTGTCTCGTGTGTTGCACTGGCTTTTGCATGGCTGGTCCCATGAAGTCCCAGGTGATGATTTCATACCCTTTTCCAATAGACGTAATGAACTCTCAACTCACAAGGGTTGTGTTTTATGGGGTAGTCGCATTGTAGTACCTTTTCTAGCATGGGAGGATGTACTTAAACTACTTCATGACTCCCACCCTGGCATAGTCCACATGAAGGCTCTGGCTAGAAGTTATGTATGGTGGCCAGGAATGGACGGACAAATAGAGAAAGCTGTAAAGTGTTGTACAACATGTAAACAGTCACAGCATGCACCATCAAGAGCACCACTTCATCCCTGGAAATGGCCAGCTGAGGCTTGATTTCGGATCCACATTGATTTTGCTGGACCATTTCAAGGAAAGGTCTTCTTTATTTTGGTAGATTCCCATTCCAAGTGGCTGGAGGTGTCTCTTCTGCGCACCATGTCTGCAAATGCTGCCATCAACACTTTGTGCCTTATCTTTGCTACACATGGATTGCCAGGTATTATTGTCCCAGACAACGGTGCGGCATTTACATCTGCTGAATTCAAAGAGTTCACAGAAAGAAATGGGATCCGGCATGTGACAATGGCCCCCTATCATCCATCCTCAAATGGGCAAGCAGAGCAAATGGTACAGACAACAAAGGATGCTCTACGGAGAATCATAGCTGGTAATTGGCAAACACGCCTTGCAAGATTTTTGCTATCTCAGCACACCATGCCCAACTCTTCCACAGGGAAGAGTCTTGTAGAGTTGCTAATGAAAAGACGACTGACCACTGCACTTGATTTGCCTTCAACCAGACTTTCAAGCTGACATGCATATGAAGCAAGAGGAACTAGCACAAATGTAGGGGGTTGTGTTTAGGCAATTTCGATCCTTACTGACAGTATATGCACGCAATTTTGTAGGAGAACCACGATGGATGCCAGCAGTAGTGCAAGAGGCAACTGGCCCTGTGTCTTACCGTGTGCAAACAGAAGATGGACACATTTGCCGTCGCCATGCTGATCAGCTTCAAGAGCGGATGATGGATGAAGGGCCAGTGTCCAAAGCAGAGTCAATGCAGCAGCCAGCTACCACTGTTCAGCAGCCTCCTGGTTGCCCAGAAATACCAACTCCTGAAACTAGTAAACCTGTGGATGTTAAGACCCCACAGCCTATGGTGTCACTAAGGCCCTGTAGAGCTCTTGTTAGGCCAAAACGTTACAAAGATATTTAAAACTGGGGGAAAGGATTGTTGTGTATTTGTATGTTCAGTAACAAGTTAAATTTATATTGATGTTGATTGATATTCCTGTTGTTGGTAATTTCCTGTATAGACATGAACTTGAAATAGTGCATTGGTGATTGTCCAATCACACTAGATTAAAAAAAGCTCAAACAATGCTAATTTTCTGCTAATAAATGTCAGAGTGTCCGGGGCACAGAGAGCTGGCTGCATCACCTGAAAAATCTGAAAGCAACCAATTAAAGGTCACCTGCTTGCCAAAGGATCAAGGACTTCCATAGAGTCTCGTTTGGCTGGCGTCTTTCACTCAGGAACCATAGGTATTTACACAGAAATTAAACAAGTACAAGACGGAATCAGTTTTAAATGGATGTCGACTTACGCTGACACCAGGCATGCTAAGCAAACAAACAAATTCATTTCATGATTATCATGAATGATCATGATTACCTCTAAGTAGATTTTTTTAAATATTTGGAAGGGGAGAGGCACCCCAGTGCCCTGCACTTCAAACCGTCACTGTAAAGAAACATTACCACTTAATAATAATATTAAACTTAGGCATTGCAATATTTTATATTGTTTCTGTATCTTATAATATTTTTGCATGCTTTATAAAGTACCAGTAACGGCGTACTGCATTTGACTTGAGCATTCATAGTTTTCATACTCTTTCTCTGTCCGTTTAGCATTCATTTGTGCAGAGTTTGATGCACTTGCTGCTTCCTGAGCAGCTCTTCTTTTCTCCACCCTACCGGCCCAATTCTTCTTTTCTTTTTTTTGCGTTAAAACTGATTAAGTTTGTGTTGCAATTACTTAGGACGTTTTCCTTAATTTTTCAGTTAAGCTGGCACTTAAGTCTTCAATCTGCCTCAAGAATGATTTAAGATATGAAGAGGTAGGGGAAGTGATGGCGAAGGTGGTAGGGATGAGATTGGCGCCCGTACGCATGTGCCACACGGCCACCCTGCTGGCCGCTGCCGAGAGTTGATTCTACAATAAAATAAAAATAAAAAGAGGAATAACCTTGGAGGTCAATCATCACCCCGAAAGTGGATAGTAGACATCACGTAGTACATGTGTACCAAATTTCAGGTCAATAGTTCAAACGGTTTGCGAGCCTGCAGGTGATTTAAAATCCTGGACAGACAAACGGACAGCCATGGCAGCGTATGATATAGAAGATAATGTTAAAGCACTATACAAAATAAACATTACTACACTGATTTATAATCAAGAAGCCACAAAAATAAAAGAATCAAAAATTCAGGTAAAGATTAAACAAATGAGTTCACTTCTTTTTCTTTTACTAAAGCTCAACATACACCTGAAAAATACTCTGCTGGAGGTCGCTCACCCCAGGTCTGAAACAAGAAAAACTGTAAATGTTTGTATACTGCCCTCCTTGCACGCTTGCCAGTCGTTCTTATCTTTGTAATTTCTCCATAGGAATGCTTCTTCTGAAATTCGCACAGACTCCTACCACCTTGAGGTCACCAATCATGAATGCTACAGGCTTACATATCGCAGGCCTTCATATACAATACCACATTAAGAACTCTGCTGTCTGCCAAAAAGTCTTTTTTAAGTCCCCCTTGAGGATAACTGGACTCGGAGAACTGGGAGCAGCTGGCACTCCAATCTTGAAGAAAATAAGTGTTGGTTTATTTTTACCTTTATTTAAAAATCCATAAACAAAAAAAAAACTTTGTACAAACTGAGAAAGAAAATTGTGCCATCAAAACATTTACCTGGCTCTATGGATAATGGATTATGGACTTTTGTAATAATCATATAAATAAAGCACTATACATTTTTACCTGTTGATCCTCACTTTCCTTCTGGCAGTTCTTTCTGTATTTCATATTTGTAAACCTTTAACAAAAAGTACAAACAGCATGGCAACAAAGAGTGGGGATGTGTTGCATGCTGATCAGACAAACATGTAAGAACTTCACAGTACTTTGCACACATTGACAACAAACGTAAACTTGATCTGCAGCCTAATTAAAGAACACACTCTCTTTTGAGCTTCCTTGGGTGCCATCTTGCTCATTGTGCCACAGAGTGACTTCTTTCATCACACAGAATGAGGGGGGAAAGAAAAAAAGAATTGCCTCACTCCACTTAAAAATCCCTGAGCAATGTAATATGCAGTCTAACCACAGAACACTTTCCTACTACAATGACTGTTTGGTATAAACTATGGTGAGTAAACTAAAGGAAATGATTACCAAAAAAACAAATATCAGCAATTGATTCAAGACACCACAGAGCTGACACCAATGATTAAACTCTTTTCTGAAACTAAGATGAAAGTAATAATTACAAAAGTTATTTTGTATCATGTTTGTCGTTATTCATTTCTTCATTAGTTTTTCATACCCACTTTGTCCAAATCAAAACAACAGAGGAACAGAAAAACTAAATTCTACATATTCCATGAATATAAGTAATTACTAAAGACAAATTAAGACATGCACAATCAAAAGTAAAACTCAGAAAAACAGGTGATTTTTCGGGACTGCCCGAAATAAGTGACTAAGCACAGGGAAAAGAGGTTACAGTTCTCTCTTAGAATGACTGCAATAATATACTTGAATTTTACACTTTGTAAATTTTACCACGTCTCTCATTTTCTACATTCACCTTTAGATTACAGCTTTGACATGTACCTCATATCACTGAACACAAGGTCAGTAAAAGCTTTGCCCTTATTTCACTTCAAGATGATATGTTAAGAGTGACAGCAGCACAAAATAATATCAATTCTAGCTACTGTTTTTAAGCATTGGGATGTATTGAGAAATGAACACTTTACTGTATGTTTGGAGAATATTGTGTGCTAATCACTTTTTTATAATCTATTATTGTTGCATTTGTTTCATTGTTTAATTCCCTATCATTTTATGGACTCTTTCATGAGATAATTTGGTGTAGCCACGTACCGCCACGATTTAGTATGATTTTGGGTTCTCAATGCCACCAAGTGTTTTTCTCCAATGTTTTGATCTTGATAAGCCAGTTTCTGTTGTTGTTTTCTACAAGCAAACATGGTGGCGCCACTCTCCATTTACACCAAAGTAGAGCAGGAAATAGTGATTGAATTTGTATGGGCTGAAGGTACGCTAGGGGCCAAAATCCACATAAGACTTTCTACACGACATGGATAAAGTATTTTACCACTGAGGAGTGTTTACAAATGGATTATGAAGTTCAAAAATGGTCAGACAATTGTTAAGCATGAAGAAAGAGTCGGGGACCCACCCATGTCCACTACTGATGATGACATCGAGAAAGTCCATACTATGCATTTTGATAATCAACAAGGATTTCAGCCTCTGGTACTCCTTCAGTTCAAAAAAGGTGGATCACTGCTGCTGCTCTTTGGTGCAAATGGGTTATATGAGCAGAGAAAGCTGTACAGCCAACACAAGCAAAATTACCACAAAAGAGTGTAATTATTGATTTACAATCATATAAATTATAGGATGGCTGTCAGTAATATAGTTGACTGGTTAATGTGAAATATTTGAGTTTGTGCTTAGTGGTTTTCTGCATAATACCTTTTTTCTTCCTTTTTATTTATTACTCCTAGTTTCACATGTCTACAGTGCAGTAATATTGCAGCTTATCTAACGTGAGTTGCCCTCTAGTTATGAGAAGTGGTTACATGTGCAAGCATTGTTAATGTAGGTGAAAACTATGGCATGCATTCTAATACTACTGATAGCAGTCGTATTCAAAAATGTAACAAAAAATGTAATTAGATATAATAGATGATTATAAGCAACTCAACCTCTTACAAGCCCACCACCACCCCATCCCTTTCCGGAATCATGTATTGGTGTGAATCTAGTCATCAATACCTGTAACTACAGTGCCTTGTTTACTTCCTAAAGTGACGAAGATCATGAGATTCACCAGGTGAATAGCACAGTGGACAAGATGGTGACAGGGGAGCTTCATTTTCAGATAAAAGTCATGATTTAGCAGTCGCTGATGGTCATGATCAATAGGTTGTGACCAAAAATGTAACAAAAAAAATGTAATTAGATATAATCGATAATTATAGGCAACTCAACCTCTTACAAGCCCACCATCACCCCATCCCTTTCCAGAATCATGTATTGGTATAAATCTAGTCATCAATACCTGTAACTACAGTGCCTTGTTTACGAGCTAAACTGATGAAGATCATAAGATTCACCAGGAGAATAGCACAATGGACAAGATGGTGAGAGGGTAGCTTCATTATTTGGTAAAACTCATGATTTAGCAGTCACTGATGGTCATGAACAATCATGCACCAACACTTCTTTTCTGAGTTATATTTGGCACAGCATAATGTGATGAACTCAAGGGTTGATGTCGGACATGCAGGATGGATGAATGATATCTGTCAGCTTACTTTTGAGAACTTCAGTATTTCAGAGATTATTTACGTAATTAAATCTTGTCTGGTCTTCTTGGCCTATTGCCAAAATGACTCCCACCAGTACAAGCTGTTAAAAACTGCATCAGTACTGTCCTTCTCAACATATTTATTATCAGGCCCGGTCTTAGGTATTATGGGGCCCTAGGTGAAAGGGGGGTCCAGGGGCCCCTTGAGGGGGGCAGAGCCCCCCTGGAAGCTCTGTGAAATGCGTGAAAATTAGACCAAGGAGTCGATACGGGGCCCCCGGGACGCCGGGGCCCTAGGTGGTCGCCTACTTCGCCTATGCCTAAGGCCGGGCCTGATTGGGACAAATAAGGCTGTAGTATATTTAAGTATATATGACAATTGCTCACTCGGACAATTTGTTTTGGGGGCCCCCAAGAAGGCGGGGGCCCTAAGCTATAGCTTGTGTAGCTTATACGTAAATCCTGCACTGTTTATTATAGAAACATAATAAAGTTACATAAATGAGTCAAGCTAACAACGGAAATTTATGGTAACTTTGTGCAGTAGGAAGATAGCTTGATCAAATACTGCACTTATACATTCATGTCAAAAGTGCATTAGCAGGAGGAAAAGATCTTGAAAAAATCTATTCTGTCACTTTTCCAGTGAAGAAAATGCAACGCAATAATAGATGTCAAAAAAGGCTGCTCATCACTTGGGAAATATATGACAGATTGTTTTTGCTGCAACATCCTCAGGGGTCTGTATCTTCACATAAGCCATGTGAAATCACCAGCAAGCTAAAAATAAGACAGACAGCTTCCATTCCTAACAGACTTCAGCAATCTTGGAGGGATGAAGGAATAGAAATGTCTGCATGTGGGCCTAATAAGGACACTCTTAATGAACACTATATTGGCTATTTTATTCAAGTTCTCCAGAAGATCCTTATTATACAGTATGTGTTAATTTAAATTAATCTAATGATGCTTGCATGTCAGTTTGCTGTTAATAGGCCCTATACATTATGCAGCTATCTTCATTGGAATATGTAACCTCCAGAAAAAGACAAAGCAATTCAACATTAGTGAATCAGTGATCCATATAACATTTTCAGCATGGCAATGCAATACTGCTAGATGGGCCCTACTGACCCCACTAAACCCAAAAAAGTGACCCTAGGGTCTTTCCAGCTTAATGTCACCATGTCCATCAGGCACAGTTTGTTTAGTACCGTACATTAATAATTTGACATATAACTGCCTCATGCCTGGAGTATGCCTTTTTGGGCTGTAAGTTCATCTACCAAATTTTACTCTATTTCATTCAGCCAGTTTTTTTTACACATAAATCAAATGCAGGTTCAATGGCAAGAAAAGGCTAAATATCCAGTGACTGAGGACCTACAATTCGGATGGCTCTGCTAAAATTCTTACGTAATCAGTCAAATAAGTCAAACAACCGACCGTTACTTTATAGAACAACAACAAAAGCAGGCAAGATTACAACACAGTATCAAAATGAGAAAGGTAGTAGTGTAAAAGGTATACCATAAATAATTGAAGAATTCAGGATAAAAGGGGTTTAAGCATTTACAAAAGATCTGAAATAAAGAACAGGAAATAAATTGTGGAAAGCAAAAAATCAAATACTCAGATGAGAAGCTGTAGTTCAGCAAAACCCAGTCATATCCACTTGAAAGAGTTAATATAGAAGAAATGAAAGGATCAAAGATAACTCCAGAAATTTGATTTACAAGTCACGAAGAAAAAAGGCTACAAGCAGAAGGGTCATCAAGTGTTATTTAACAAGGCTTTGGGACAAGGAGAAGACAGAAATGTGATGGAAACATGGGAAGTGGAGACAGCTCTTGCAGACATATTTCAGATTGCACAGAAGGAGTTTTGTCCATTTTCTGAAGTTGATAATGACACAGTCAAAAAAAAAATTACAGGCTCTGTCTATAAATAATATACCGTCTGTGAGGAGAGTGCTTTCAAGATTAATTATAAATCACTCATTTACTGTTTATTATTAATAACAATTTATTACAGGCCACACTAATATAGACACAAGTTTTAGTAAGAAATAAAGATTCATAATGATGATTAATCTAACATGGTTTCCATTTATGATTATAGGAAAACAGTGCAGTGGTTAGCTCTGCTGCTTCATGGATCCTGCATCCTGTGCTTAAATCCTGTGCCTTGTCTTTGTCTGTGAGGAATCTGAATGTCTATATGGGTTATACTTTGCTATTCCATCTAAAAAAGATGTGTATGCTAGGTTACATTGGCAACTCTAAGGCTGATTACATAGGTGTGTGTGTCTGCATGTATGGGTCTTGTGATGGACTAGTGTCCCAACCACGATTGTTTTCTACAATGTGCCCAGTGCTGCCAGGATATGCCCCAATCCTCCATGACCCTTTACAGCTCTAGACAGCCCGCCAGCCCATCACAGGCCAGCTCACACATACATGAACCCAGACAGGGAAGGTTTTTAAATGGCAGTCAACATAAACATCTTTGAGGATGTGGAAGGAAAACCAATAGAGGCATGGGGAGAATGATCAAGCACCACATGGAAAACAACCAGGTACAGGGCTCAGGCCCAGGATGCAGCAGCATTACCCACTATAACACATTGCTTCCTATTACAAGTAGGATAGTTTAAAACAAAATAACATCAAACACACCGGAAAAAAGCAACATGCAGAAGATTATATACAGTACAGTAAAACCTTGATTATCCATCAGGGTCGGTACTGAGGCCATGACAGATAAGAGAAAAGATGGATAACAGAGTAGCTACTTTAAAAAATGATATACAGTAGATTAGTTTAGCGAATAGTCATATTTATTTACAAAATAGACTATATTAACAAAATATAACATAGTATTAACAAAATTAAGTAACTCATATAATATTGTAACGACCAATGTAATAAGCAAATAAAACTCAGAGGTGCTAGAGTTTTCTACATTTTACCTGGGAGTCTTCATTCCATTATGAATGGTGCCCTGTCTTATACTCAGTTATGTGGGTTACGGAGCACACTTCCAAAAAATAAATAAAAAAGCTTTCCCTACCAATCAGTTTATCTCCTACCACTTAAGTTTGTTTTTTTCTGTACTGCAAACACTCCTGCTTATTGTCTCCTGACTCCCGACTCAAACCTTCCTTCCACTACACCTTCCTTTTTTTTCCTAACTTCTCCTGTCACTCATCTCCTAACAGATGTGTCCACCCCTTACCAGTCCAATTACTTACAGCATTCGTTACACACTTTCTGCTCCCACACAGCACATCACAAGCTGCCTGCTGAATTTGCTACCTATAGCATTGCTGCCCATCTTGTAATTATAACTAGCATTCCTTTTCCGATTGTAGCACTTTGCACATATCTGCATTAAGATACATTTTTCAAGCGTTTGCTTGCTTTGAAGATTGTGCAGCTTTCTTTTTCTTTTTCTTGCTCGGTTCTCAGTCTTTGTTATCTGTTGAATTTTTGTCTTATCTGTGAATGTCATAGATTTACTAATTCTATCAATATCTATGTTGCTATTATAAATTAGAAAGACTAATGATCCAAGTACAGACCCCAGAGGAATCCATAAGGCAGTAGTAGTGCAGACTGTGCCTTCTTAGGCATGTTTTCTTCAATAGAACTGTGAATGAAATATATACACTCATATTCTGGATGTAATACGTTGGAAATAGTACAGGGTTGCACATAATAAGAAAGGACCAATTGGCCCTTTTCACCTTTTTTTATGTAAATATTGATAAGAAAATGTGAATACAGTATATGCATTTATATCATACTAGCTGTGTAAGCCCGTGCTGTAAAACGCCTGGGCTCCTAGAAACTATTGAAATCATCAGAAAATAAATTGAAACGCAGAGTCAACGGTTTCATTTTGCGGATGTGGTTGCCCCCCCTTGTCTATCAGCGTGTAAGCGAGTTCCTCTCTCCTCGGAGGTTTCGTTTTTGCAATGTGCTCGCCTCGCTTGTGTATTAATGTCTAAGTTTGTATTTCACTGGACATTTCACTTTGGCGACAGAGTAGCTTTCTTTCAGCTTCATTCTGTAGCCTTGTACTTCTTTCTTCTTCTGACTCGTTAACTTGGGGCCACCTTGCCGGCTCTTTGAGCGTCATGCTGTAGCCTCGCAGTTTCGGACCGGACAGACAGACACACACACTTCCACGCATAGACGTCTAGATAGATAGATAGATAGATAGATAGATAGATAGATAGATAGATAGATAGATAGATAGATAGATAGATAGATAGATAGATAGATAGATAGATAGATAGATAGATAGATAGATACTTTATTAATCCCAATGGGAAATTCACATTCTTCAGCAGCAGCATACTGTTACAATAAATAATATTAAAGAATGATAACAAGATATATATAATATATAAGATTTCCTTATTATACTGTATAAAAGTGAGTAAAATATTTGAATTTAACATTACTAACTTGTTAATTATTTTTCACAGCATTACGGATCACTTTGTCAGGTACCTTATCTCCAGTGCATTTCTGATCAAACACACAAGGTAAATGAACTTGAAAACTTGGTTGCAGTTATTTCTGTTAAAAGTGATGTAATCAGTTATTTCACCCCAGCACATTATTATACAGTGGTGTGAAAAACTATTTGCCCCCTTCCTGATTTCTTATTCTTTTGCATGTTTGTCACACAAAATGTTTCTGATCATCAAACACATTTAACCATTCGTCAAATATAACACAAGTAAACACAAAATGCAGTTTTTAAATGATGGTTTTTATTATTTAGGGAGAAAAAAAATCCAAACCTACATGGCCCTGTGTGAAAAAGTAATTGCCCCCTTGTTAAAAAATAACCTAACTGTGGTGTATCACACCTGAGTTCAATTTCCGTAGCCACCCCCAGGCCTGATTACTGCCACACCTGTTTCAATCAAGAAATCACTTAAATAGGAGCTGCCTGACACAGAGAAGTAGACCAAAAGCACCTCAAAATCTAGACATCATGCCAAGATCCAAAGAAATTCAGGAACAAATGAGAACAGAAGTAATTGAGATCTATCAGTCTGGTAAAGGTTATAAAGCCATTTCTAAAGCTTTGGGACTCCAGCGAACCACAGTGAGAGCCATTATCCACAAATGGCAAAAACATGGAACAGTGGTGAACCTTCCCAGGAGTGGCCGGCCGACCAAAATTACCCCAAGAGCGCAGAGACGACTCATCCTAGAGGTCACAAAAGACCCCAGGACAACGTCTAAAGAACTGCAGGCCTCACTTGCCTCAATTAAGGTCAGTGTTCACGACTCCACCATAAGAAAGAGACTGGGCAAAAACAGCCTGCATGGCAGATTTCCAAGACGCAAACCACTGTTAAGCAAAAAGAACATTAGGGCTCGTCTCAATTTTGCTAAGAAACATGTCAATGATTGCCAAGACTTTTGGGAAAATACCTTGTGGACTGATGAGACAAAAGTTGAACTTTTTGGAAGGCAAATGTCCCGTTACATCTGGCGTAAAAGGAACACGGCATTTCAGAAAAAGAACATCATACCAACAGTAAAATATGGTGGTGGTAGTGTGATGGTCTGGGGTTGTTTTGCTGCTTCAGGACCTGGAAGGCTTGCTGTGATAGATGGAACCATGAATTCTACTGTCTACCAAAAAATCCTGAAGGAGAATGTCTGGCCATCTGTTCGTCAACTCAAGCTGAAGCGATCTTGGGTGCTGCAACAGGACAATGAAACCAAAACACACCAGCAAATCCACCTCTGAATGGCTGAAGAAAAACAAAATGAAGACTTTGGAGTGGCCTAGTCAAAGTCCTGACCTGAATCCAATTGAGATGCTATGGCATGACCTTAAAAAGGCGGTTCATGCTAGAAAACCCTCAAATAAAGCTGAATTACAACAATTTTGCAAAGATGAGTGGGCCAAAATTCCTCCAGAGCGCTGTAAAAGACTCATTGCAAGTTATCGCAAACGCTTGATTGCAGTTATTGCTGCTAAGGGTGGCCCAACCAGTTATTAGGTTCAGGGGGCAATTACTTTTTCACACAGGGCCATGTAGGTTTGGATTTTTTTTCTCCCTAAATAATAAAAACCACCATTTACAAACTGCATTTTGTGTTTACTTGTGTTATATTTGACTAATGGTTAAATGTGTTTGATGATCAGAAACATTTTGTGTGACAAACATGCAAAAGAATAAGAAATCAGGAAGGGGGCAAATAGTTTTTCACACCACTGTATAATTTACCTTTGTAAAGTAATAGAGCTGTGGTGCAGCACTGATCCCTAGGGTCCCTAAATGATCACTTAAACCAACTGTGAAAATGTCCTCATATCAAAATTCAAAGTCATTAGCCATAAGGAAAAGTCAGCTGGAATAATTCACTCAAATTAGTTTGTAAGTCTTGGAAAATGCAGAAGCAGACAAGTTGACCTTTTAATATTATCATTTTTGATGACATAGCAAGTGCCATTCACTCAAGTATCTCAGAATAAGTTCTCAATGGATACATACTGTAAAACACAAATGGTAGTGTTCATAATAAAACAAAAATGAAACTGTGGCTAGACACAGAAATATTTCAACTTTTAATGGACAAATTCTGAACAAAAACTAACATCATATTTGGATTACTTGGGGTAAAAAACTGGATGCATACTTTGTCATTTAAAGGTCAAAAGTTCTTATAAAAAAATTAAGTAAACAGTCAATCACAATACTGTCAATATCACACCTGCACTAGACAGCTTCCATCAGTCTGATATGTACTTAAACTAACTGGCTTATTGTTTCCATAGTTGGCTTAAAAATGTTATATTATAATAAGACAACATTTGCTTCCTTTCAGTGTGTCCCCACTCACCATAGCAACAAGATCATAAAGTTTGCAGATGACACGACGGTGGTTGGACTCATCTCGGGCAAGTAGGGTGAGCTGGCATACAGGGTCAAGGTGGAGCGGCTGTCAGAGTGGTGCAGAGTCAATAACCTGCTACTCAACAGCACAAAAACGAAGAAACTTTTTTTAGAAAAAACAAAACTGACATCCAGCCACTCATCATTGGCGGGGCCTGTGTGGAGAGGGTCCCAGTGTTCAGGTTTCTGGGCATTGAGCTGGAGGATGACCTGACCTGGAGTGCCAACACCAAGGAGCTGCTGAAGAAGGCACAGCAGAGACTATATTTTTTGAGAATCCTCAGAAAGAACCATCTCCCCAAAAATCTGCTCCTTGCCTTTTATCATTGTTCCACTGAGAGTGTGCTCACGTACGGACTGTGTGTGTGGTACGGCAGCTGCACTTCCTCAGAAAGGAAAGCACTCCACAGGGTCGTCAGGACAGCAGAGAGAACAATTGGTTGTATCCTCCCAACTCTGGAACAAATCTACACCTCCTGATGCCACAAAAAAGCAATAGACATTTCATAGGATTCATCACATCCCGGTCATTGCCTCTTCCAGCTTTTGCCATCGGGCAAGAGATACAGAGCAATGAAAACCAGAACAAACTGCCTTAAAAACAGTTTTTATCCAAAAGCAATCATGGCCCTGAACTCAGAATAAAACTGCTCCATATCATTCTCCCAATGTGCAATATAGACCTTAAGTCAACCAGTACAATTTGTACATTTAACCAGTGCAATTTGTATATCTAACAAGTGCAATTTGTATATTTTGTAAAGAACTTTTATTACTATTCGGTTTGTTATTATTTTCTCTCTTCTTGTCTTTTTAACTCTTATGCCTCACGTTGAGCCGACTGCACCTTCAATTTCGTTGTTCCTTTGTAAAAGTGACAATGACAATAAAGATCTATCTATCTATCTATCTATCTAAAATAAATTTTTCTGGTTTGATGAATTGTATAGTGGAAGGTGGAAACTCTTTCCTCCATTTTTTCTGCCTTCATGGAGCAAAAAATAAAAAAGTACCCTGTGACAAGTGCACCAGTCATGTGAGTTTAGACAGACAGACAGACAGACAGACAGACAGACAGACAGACAGACAGACAGACAGACAGACAGACAGACAGACAGACAGACAGACAGATAGATAGATAGATAGATAGATAGATAGATAGATAGATAGATAGATAGATAGATAGATAGATAGATAGATAGATTTTTTTGTTCCCAAGGGGAAATTAAAACAGAAGCTCAAGAAATAAAGATTATATGCATTATAACCAATTAGCAAACAAACAACAACCCCCCCAACCACACATGAGAACTTCTGGCTTGTATAATAACAGGTCTGTCAATGACTGGGTTGTAGGTGGGAGTAAGATGAGGTCAGATTTGCTTTTTGAGTGTAGTTTGTAGTTTTAATTGAGCACAGGCAGATTAAGTGCTGTTGAGTTTTTGAAAGATAGAAACAATTGACAAAAATGTTTTTTGGTTTCCCCAAGCTAAGACTTCATGAAGTATACTAAAGGCTGACCTTTTAACCCATTGTGTAATTAATGTAGAGTTTGCAATCTCCAACCCAGCCACTGACAATAATAGTTACAGGTGGACAAAATAGTGACCCTTACAAAAACCCAAACTAGTATCTGAAAAGATTCTAAATAAATATTTATAATAAACAGCCACTTCATAACCATGACAAAGGACAGATATTGAATCTTTGAGTGTAACATTAATTTCTTTAGCCATAGGTCCACAAATTTTTATTATGTTTCAGGTCACGTCAGGTCAGGTTGGGGAGCATGCACTTATCTGAAAAATTCATCCATCCATCTATTTTCACACGGCTTGAACCAACCCTGGACAGGTGGCAGCAGAACATTGAAGGACATACTCGCTCATACTGAACCAATTTGGAGTCACCAATCCACCTAACCTGCCTGTCTTGGTGATGTAGGTGGACAAGAAGAGTGCCCAGAAAAGAATTAAAGTGAACTTGGGGAGAACAGCGGAGTTCCAGTTACAAACCACTGCACCACAAATAAAATTATGGACTGATGCCATATCGAGAGCTGGTTCATGTTTTAAGTGCAGTGTCTGTGAGGTGGAATTTATGTGTTTGGAAAAAGAATTAATTAGTCTACAAGTATGATCGACCAGGGTTTTCTCCAACCTTGATCCCGATGCAGCCACTACTTTTTTTTTTTTTTTTTTACTACTGCTACTTTTCTCAAGCCATTCTCCTACTCATATTTGGATTTAGAGAAATTAAAGTAGGAAAAAATATCATCATTTAAGTACTGCAAATTACCCATCATTGCAATACACAGGGAAAATAAATGAGTAAGAAAAAGTAGACCCTGTTAGCTTAAGCTAAAGGTTAGCCAAAGGGAGATATGGCGATTCATTTTACTATTCATAAAAAAGCTTATGCATTTGAAAAAGCAGTGAACTTTAAGTGGCCTAGTGGCTACAACATTAGATTACATATCACAAAATTCCAGTTGCAAATCCCACCCCTGGTGCACAGAGTGCCCCTGGGAAAGTCACTTAATCTTCTTAAATTACATGCAGCTGTACTGAACGTTCTGTGAATGTACTTAGAGTATTTACTGTGAAAGGTGCTATTTAAGAAGAGGAATAAGTATATACAAAACCAGTAAAATTAAAATTCATTCAGTTTCCTCCAGTCAAAAAGGTAAGCTTTCTTTTCAGAAATTCTACAGCTGCATAAACATTTTGCTATGCTTGCCTGTAATAAATACATCTACAGTATGAGAACCGTCTACTTTTTAAAATGACTATACAAGAAACTGACACTAGATGGCAAATATCTTAAGGTTCCAACTTGAGCAAAAGGCTAGAGAGAAAGCAAAAAGTGAATAGAAAATTGAGAGCTTATTCCACAAGGCTGAACACAAGATGAGCAACATTCCATAACATTGCAAAGCTTGCTTAATCCAGTTGGAGGTTCAGGAGATCTGGCATCCATTACAGAATTATCAGAGACAGGTGAATCAAAAAATAAAACCTGTGGTCTTAAGTTGATGTCCCATTACTTGATTTTTAGTTGTGGCGCATGTCATAATTGCTGACTATAGTTGCTGATCTCGTCACCAGACCATGTCAATTTACATGACTAAAAATCACAGGCAATGTGACATTTACTGATTATATACCAACCTTCCAGCACAGTCCTGCTCACCTCTTTTTGTGACAGCTTATAACGTGCTACCTGACAGAGGATAACAGCTACAGTGACTTCAGCTGCAGTTTCTGCCTTTTTCATCCTGTTTCACTTCTGTCACGGTATATAAAACAGGTGACATCAGACAGACTAGCTTCTGTTGTGGTTGTGAGGTCTAAAACACCCTACTTCTGTATTACTCGTTGCCGCATTAGACGCACTGCACTTATAGATGAGCAATCATTGGTTGTCAGTTTTCATGCCACAGAGCTCACCCCTACAAATAAAAAAAAAGACAAAATCAAACCTGTGTAATTTTGTTGGAATGAGTCACAAATATAAAACAGGTGACATCAGACAGATGAGCTTCTCTTCTGTTTGTGAGGTCCAAAACACCCTCTTTCTGTAATTCTCATTCCTGCATTAGACGCATTGCACTAATGGATGAGAATTCATTGGTTGTCTCCTCTCACACGTACACAGAACCTGCCCCTACAACTAAAGACAAAAACAATTTTTCAGAGATTTTCAGTCATAGCCTTCATTTACAAAATGTTAATGAGTTGGAGGCAGTTGGCAGCGCTCCCGTTAAGCCAATTTGTAAGGTGACATGCCCACTTACTCAGTTCAACAAGTCTGCAAATCACTGGTTTGATTTTGTCTTTAGTTGTACGTGTGTGCTTTGTGTACATGTGGAAGCAGACAACCAATGAATGCTCACCCATTAGTGCAATGTATTAAATGTAGTGAAAAGGAATAAAGAACATGTGTATTTTGAACCTCACAAACACAAGAGAAATTCCGTCAGTCTGATGTTTCAAATTTTATATACCATGACAAGATGGAAGAAAGAGGGCAGATATTGTGGCTGAACTTGTTGTACCTGTTAACCCCTCTTACAGTGCCGGCTCCATCAGGCAGCATACAATTGGCTGTTTAAAAGAGGGGTGAGCAGGACTGCGATAGAAGGTCAGTACTCAGTCAGTAAATGTGACATGGCCAGCGATTTTCTGACATGAGATGAACAACTACAGATGGCAAGTCTGACATCGACTTTACTAGACCATGTGTAGATCCTGGGAACAATAGGGAAGGAACCTGCTTTTGGCAGATCTCTAATTAGGGGGACAATAATATTCACTGTTAAATAAGGCTAATCTGTAGCTTCTCCTTTAAATGAACCAGTGCTGGGCGGCGAGGGGCTTGCTGCCTCTTCTCTGAGAGGTATTGTATTTTGGCTTGGAGACAGCATGGCGTGTAGATAGGGCAAAAGTTCTTAGTTGGTAAAACTTAAATAAGGCTGAGAGGCAGCTCCACCTCACCTAGGGATCTTTTAAAGAGTTCAAATATTGAATTCTTAATAGAAATTAAAGGCTGTGGGGCTTCTGAAAACAATACATTCTGGTGTCTTTGAGTTTGTTGAGTAACCCCAGTTAGTTAACATACATATAGAAGAAAGGCTGATTAAGTGACTCCTTCATTGTAGCAGAAAGAGTTGGGGACTGAACCAGCTTCCATGTAATTCTGGAAAATGGTCACTGAAACCCCACTTGCCTGCCTATTCAAATGATTGACATCTTATTTAATTCTACATACTGTACATTATTTTTGTACCTTCCTAATTTTAGTTCAGCTGCACATTTTATTATAAGCCTTCAGAAAGCTACAACAGCAGTATGTCAATGTCTTAGAAAATCAATGTACACTTCCAAATGAGTAGTATGAATGAGATAAAATCTTCCCTTTCATTCCAAAGTCCTGAATCATCAGTCTTCTCTTCTGTTTAAGATTTGCAGTGCCGTGAAGCCCTGCAGATTCTCTTGTCCCTGGGCTTTCTCATCTTTTTTCCTTGCTCTTAGGTCAATTTCATCTAACAAAGGCATTGTATCTACTGCTTATATTAGTAATTCAACCAACAGGTGCCATCTCATAGCAAATGTGGTGTATGCGCCAGAGACTTTTTTCTCTGTACCATGAAACCCTAACCCAAGATACTAATGAATATTAGGAAATGTACCTATGGCCTCAGAAAGTTTTCTTTTCATGTCTGATGTCATCTCTGACTCCCAGAATGTTTCATTCATATTTATCAGCATGCTTTGCTCTTTTAGCAGTCTGTGTTTCAGCTTCAGTTTCTAAAACTGATATTCCTGGTTCAGGAGTCTTCTCTTTTCTATTCTAACAGAGAAGAGTATTCTAACTGAGCTGTATCAGTTCAGACCTCCTGCTAGTGAGCAAGACAGGTTTCCTCTTATTATGTTTTATCTTTCTTAAATGTGGTCCACTTGATTTTACAACTTAATTAATAGCTGAACTCTGAATGGATGACTTGTCCAATGATGTAAGACATCCGGTGACACTGGTGTCGATGTGTATTTATATGTGGCACATTTGTACACCCTTCCATTTCTCATATATTTGATTCTCTGGTGATAGGATCCTCAAATAAATAATTTATATAGTGACACAAAAGCAGGTGCTCCAGAATAATGTACTTATCACCACATTGTGTCAAGTCTGCTCACCTGGACTTCCGCTTTGGACCAATTCAACAACAAACAAGAGAAATCTGCACTTTGGGTTGAGCTTTAATTTTTGAGAACTAACAACATCAAAAATGTATACCCCAAAATCACACAAGTAATGTCTGAATGAGCTTTAATTGGCCTTGCTATTTGACAGTTCCCTCAACCTTGACTCCTTAAGAAGAGAGAACTCCCCCCAAAAAAACACCCTTGTAGGGAAAAAAATAGAAGAAATTTTGGTAAAGCCAATTCAGAGAGTGAAATCCTTCCAGGGGGGTTCCGTGTGCAGTAGGTGTTAAAAATGGGATAAATACACAAAACAGAGCACAACTCATCAGCTTCACAGAGTTAGATGTCCAGTCTATCATTGCCACCTCTGAATGCAATACAGCAGTATAACAGTAATAGCACACACTACAAAGTAGTACAACCTACAAGGCAAAATGCAAGAACAGATTATACCACTCACTAAATACAGAACTATCACATATGAGGATATAGATTTGTTCAAATACATCAAAAACAAAGTAGAAACCAATTAATATAAATGAAAAAATAAATGAACCACTCACTGGACTAGCTATTACATAGCTAGCTCTCATGATACGGAGGAATAATGGATCAAAATGAAAGATGCTTAGAATGCAAAGTGTGTAATGCCTATAGAAGACAGGCAAGCCAGTTGGGTTAAAATGTTAACATTGAATAAAGAAATTAAATTTTCTAACCTCCTTGGCATTAACCCCTAGCCTCTATCAGGCTCGGAAATTTATGTAAAAATGGTTAACCCCGAGTGGAACTTGGATTACCCCGTTTTGTCACATGTACAGTGTTAAACTCAAATAACGCTCAGCACAGCATTCTTCGGCAATCTAGTGGATAACATAACATCATGCTGAAAAAAATCATGAATATATTCATGTGTTCTGCCTCTCTGTGGTAACACAACAGTATTCAGGAGGAGGCAGAGCCTTCAACCAAAAAAAAATGGCAGTAAACGAAAAGCTGGAAATGCAGTTTTAGAACAATCTGAAACTGAACCATTAGTTAATTCAGGCAATAGTGGAGACAATGGGGTCATCAGATGTTGATACAATTAGTGAAACTGATGTATATGGCACTGAATGAACAAACCACATTGACTTGTCAGGTGGCTCTTCAACTAGCTGCATGGCAAAAAGTTTAAATGGTTGTGGTCAAGTAGAAGGATATGAAAGACATAAGCCTCCTAAACACTGTTCACAATGCAGCAACTACCAATGATCATGCCAGATGAAATGTGTAAGTCACTAAGCTTGCACCATGGTAATCTAAAATAAGACAGGGGCTGCGTCAATTGTGAGGATCAGGCACTGACATTCTATATTCTCATGTGCAAACAACAGAAAAAATGCTTTGAGAAAAGTGTGCAAAGAAACACCAATCTACTGTCTCGATTGTAACATCAGGCTGAGCATTAGTGACTCTTTCAAAACATGTCACGCTAAGGATGTGTCCTAAATCAGCATCAGCATAGCAGTGGGTACAAGACATACCTTTTTCTACTTTATTTATGTTGACATTTTCATATCTATATGCTTCTATTATACCTAATACCATTTTTACACATAAAATTCAATGCTTTTGGCTTGCATTTCCTGGGGTAAATAAAACACTAACAACATTCTATATTCATTAGCTTTGTATTATATTTATAAACTATTATGTTGGAGAATGTAAATCTAATGTTAATTTTCACCTTAAGTGTATTTTTCAATACAACTCCATTATTTTTTCATATAAACTATTTAACAAAATGGTTAGTGAATGTAAGGTTTCAATTAAATTAGGATCAGTGTAGAGTTTAAATAAAGAAAATGAGGACTGATGTCATAATATAGGAAGGTGGAAGGGATATGTCCAGCAGATTATTCAATATAGTTTCTGCATTAATGCAAATCCAGTGTTAATACTTGTGCAAATTTATAAACTATTAAAAAATGGCCAAGAATGAGAATCTTAAGATCCTCAAACTTCTTAAACAAATAAAAAAAGCAGCTGATTCCATCCTCTCTAAAGTCAATGACATTCATCTGCAGTTTTCTCCTGAGAAGAATAAGAATATGAAAAAGAAAAAGAATGAGTGAGCCAAGGAAAAAGCAACAATCTTGTTATGTTTATTCTCACAACAGGGACAAGAAAGGGTATAAAATATTTAACTGAATCTAATTCAGAGAAAAGAAAAGATTTTTTTAAATGAACAAACCCATATCACTTTTGCATTTAATAAAAGTTCTTATGCATCTTTATTATACAGGCTAGGGTAAATCATATTCATTAGTCAACATTATACTCAATATGTGAAAAGTATGCCACCTCTATAAAAATCAATAAAAATAATTTTTTAATTTTTGGTTTTCAACAATACCTTCAATGGATGCTGACAGCATTAAATGTGGGTGTCTGAGTTTGCAGCTGTTACAGCGGGGAAGGTGAAACAATATTCATTGTAAATTTATTATTCTGATATTCCTTATAAAGCTGCATTTTTAAATTTTCTTTTTTTTATGGATAAAGCTATAATAAATTTCAGTTTGTCTTTTTTTAGCACAGAAGTCAGAAAGCTGCCACAAAAACATACCCCTGCATAAGTAGAAGACATACAGCAAACATCAAATAAGAAATTATCTTGTTTAAGGACTAGAAAGCAACGAGATTATGCCCACAAAACAGAGCATGATAATTAAAGGGCAACTGCCTGAAGCAGACCATAGTGAACACTCTAAAGTGACTCCATTTTAAACACTAATAATAAAATGGACACGACTCAAGGATATTAAATAAATGTGCTATTTATTGCAATATAAAAAGCTGGACACACTGGAAAGGTATGGGGCAGCCACCCGTATATTGTCCCTGGCTGCAAAAAGAGTTGTAAGACAGGAACTGATGTGTATGGACTGAGTTCCAGATTGAACTAATGTGTAATGGAAAAGAAGTCGGCTTTATAAACTGAAACTGGAAGTGATGTTATCTAGGCCCGGAACCGGACGTGACTTCATTCTGGGCACTGGAAGTGGTGACAGTCTGGGTGCCGGAACTGGAAGTGATGTCTTTAATGTTGAAACAGGCAAGTTTTCCTGTATTTGGCCTGCAGAGATAACAGAGGTAGGTTTAGTGCTCCCCACTACCCCCTGGCCTGGTGGGTAATTACCTTTACTTGGTCCACTCAGCTCCCTCCTAATTGCATGTGTGTGTCAAAGCTCAAAGCTAAAGAGATTTCTTCTCCCTTGATATATTCTAGTTTTATATTTCTGCCATGAATACAAAACTAACTTCATTCCACTACTAGCACAATTGCTAAATTGCAACAAAATATTTGTGTTTTTCTTTCTTTTTAAAAATGATGTGCTCATGCCAGATCAGATGAGAAAATGTCAAATTGAGTTACATTCTTCACAATGATGACAACAGGGAATTACAGCTAATTATAAGGGATCTTGCAGTTTGTATTTTTATGGGGTTCTCTATTTATTTATTTTATTGTTTAAAATGTACAGTGACTTCAGACAGATCCCTTCACTTTTTCAAATTTTGCCATGTTGCAGCCTTGTGTTAAAATCATTAAAATTTATTTTTTTATCTCATCAAGCAACACTCAATAGAATTTGTTTTTCAAATGTATTACTAAAATCTGAAAGATCACATTAACACAAGTATTCAAACCCTTAACTCAGTACATACTTGAAACACCCTTGGCACCGATTACAGCCAGGATTCTTCTCAGGTCTGATGTGACAAGCTTTGTTCACCTGGATTTAGGGATTTTCTGCCATTCTTCTCTGCAGATCCTCTTAAGCTCTGTCAGGTTGGGTGAACACAGTCGATGGACAGCTACCTTCAGATCTCTCCAGAGATGGTTGATTTGGTTCAAGTCCTGACTTTGGCTGGGAAACCCAAGGACATTCCCAGAGCTCTCTCTAAGCCACTCCAGTATTGCATTTGATTTGTGTTTAGGGTCATTGTCCTCCTGGAAGGTAAATCTTCAGTCCTCTGTAAGGTCAATGGTGCCCTAGAGCAGGATTTCATTAAACATATCTCAATACTTCACTCCGTTCAACTTTCCCTCAACTCTGTCTAGTCTATCAAGTCCTGGCTGATGAAAAACAACCCCACAGAATGATGCTGCCACCAGTGCTTTTCTGTTGCAGATGATAAGCAGTGCCGGATTTCTTCCAGACATGATGACAATCTTGGTTTCATCAGACCAGCACATCTTATTTCTCACGGTCTAGTTGTCTTTTTTCAAACTCCAGGTGAACTTGAATTTTGCACCGGCTAGTGGAGTGTTGCAGTTATGGCTGTCCTTCTGAAACTTTCTCCCATCTTCTCACTGGTTCTTGGAACACAGCCAAAGAGACCATCATGCTCTTGGTTACCTCTCTTATAATGGTTCTTCTCCCCACCATTGCTCAGCTTGGCCAGGCAGCCATCTCTAGGAAAAGTCAAGGTTGTTCCAAAATTCTTGAACTTAAGAATTATGGAGGCCACACTGCTCTTGGGAGCCATAAATGCTGCAGGAATTTTAATAGCCTCCCCCAGATCTGTACCCTAACACAATCCTGTCTCTAAGATCCAGAGGCAATTCATTCAACCTTGTGGCTTGGTTTTTGCTCTGATGCACATTCTTAATTGCTGGACCTTCTATATACATGAGTGTGTCTCTCCTAATCATGTACAGTCACCTGAAATGGCCACAAGGCTGATGATCATTAGAATGCAATGTACCTGGGCCACATTTCAAGTGTCATAGCAAATGGTCTGAATGCTTGTGTCAATGTGAAAATTCCATTTTTTAAATTTTAATAAATGTGAAAATATTTCTAAAATCCTGTTTTTGCTTTGTTATTCTGGGATGCTTGATCTGTAGAAAGTTATGAATTTAAGTTATTTTAGTACCAGGCTGCAATATACCAAATTATGAAAAATGTGAATGGGTCTGAGCACTTTCTGAATCAAATGTAGGTCCATCAAGATGGTTAAAGCTCTCACCTTGAAATTCTACAGAAAAATTAAAGCATTAAATTCTGATTCTGTGTTAAAGGATATCACAAAACTGAGCAAATTTTAGAATTCTGGGTTCTCAATTAATGTTGCCTCACAGCTGCAGCATCCTGGTTTCAAATCCCAGTATGGATAATGACTATTTAAAACAAAATTCCTTATTGTTCTCAACTGTACTAAGTTATGGTAAAAAGATGACAAAAGAGACCACAACTTGGTAAAAAAAATAAATCCTTTTTACTATTCAATATGAGTTTTTATCAAAATGTAATGCAAAGAAAGGTAATTCAGAAGATTCAGTTTCTCAACACTAGAAACTAAGTTTAAATAACAATCCACATATCCATTTTGAGCTTGCTTAGTCCTGGTTAGCAAAGTGTGTGCTCAGAGCTTGGTCTGGCAGCACTGAGCACTAAGCAGGACCCAGCAAGGTCCATTGTAAGGCACACTCACACTTACACCCATACTCCCTCAAACCTTATCAGTTTAGAGTAACAACTGGAGCTCTTGGAGAAAAGTCCAGGCAGAGACTGGAGAACATATAGAGTACGCTCCACATACATTGTAGTGTTACCTGTCTGGAATTTATACTTGAGACTATAGAGCTGGGCAGCATGGTGGTGCAGCAGTAGTGCTGCCTCACAGTAAGGAGACGAGGGATTGTGTCCTGGGTCCTCCCTACTTGGAGTTTGCATATTCTCCCTGTGTCAGTGTGGGTTTCCTCTGTGTGCTCTGGTTTTGTGTAATCTTCTATGGCGGTAAGCTGGATGGATGTAAAAAAATGAAAATAAAAAGACAGACCAAATCAGCAAGTGTAACGCGGATTTGCTTAAATGATTTAATTTCCCTGAAATCCCTTTATCCCACATCTAATTGGTGACTAAATGTTCTGATGTGAGTGAAAGCACATCTTTGTTGTCTGATTGATTGGCACCTTCAACAGGCTGGTTTCAGAAAAGGTAACATCTCTCTGCAAATCTGTAATTTAATAAAAAGAATCAATAAATGGATTGATTGAAAAACTTCCTTCAGCATCATTAAATCTATAGCTTTTTTGCCTGACCGTATTTCTTTCTTTTACACTATAAATGTAAAATGTAAACCTGCCCTGCGATGGACTGGCACCCCATCCATAGTTAGTACTTGTCATCCACCAGAAATTATGGGACAGGGTTGGACTCCCCAAGCTCCTGAATTTGGAACAAGCTTGGATTGGTGTATGGTAGTATGTTAGAAATGTTTCTGCCATTAAATAATTTATTATTATTTACCCACTCACGTCTCTAGGTTTCCAGTCTGAATCCCAGTACAGTCACTGTGTGCGTGGAGTTTGTTCCTTCTCCCTACATCTCCATTGTCGTTTTCATCAGGTACTCCCATTTTCCTATCACTTTTCAAAGAGGTCTGTTGATGATTGTAAATGGTCAAGTGGACTACCACAGAGAAGGTGAGGCAGACTTTTATAATGAGAAAAGATCAGGAGATGAAAAATAATTTAAAGTCTAGCCAATCCATTGTCAAGTGGAAGCACATACCAAAATCAAAGTCCAAAGAAAACAAAGCTTTAAGTTATAACAGAAAGTCTTATAAACAAAATTCCAATGCTATTATTAATATTTCTTAAAAACAAGTTTAGATAAATGAGAAGTGGTATGTTGTGCTATTAATGTTATTAATTTTGGACTGTAGGTGGCACTGTACAAAAATGATACATAAAGAATTGGGAAGAGTTCCTAGAGGGAGAGTGTGAGATTGAGATTTTGTTGTAATAAAGAAGGTATTTAGAAATTACAACCTGGAGATTTCTTTATGCACTGATCGATACAACAAGAAGTCCCTCTGCTGACATTTACACCTACTGACCTCTGATGTCATGTGCTAATCACTTCCTGCCATCCGAGTGTAGCAATGTTGTAGTTGCAGAACCAAAACAGTGGCATCCAAAATAAAACAAAATAGTATCACAAAAAACACTTAACTATTGAAAGGCTTAAATGAAAACCAATAAGATTCTACTCAAGTTCAAACCACAAATAAAGCTGTAAAAAATGTCGAAAAAGAACAAATCATAACACAATTGAGTGAGTGTGGTTATCAACATGAGTGTGCTTGGCAGTGGATTGGTGTCCTGCCCGGGTTTGTCTCCTGCCTTGAAGCCAATACTACCAGAACAGCCTATCACAACCACACCAATGAACTGGAGTATGGGTTAATATATGGGTTAGAAAGTGGATTTAGTAAATTATAAATGTATTATGCTATTATTCAATTACTATAACTATTTGTGGCAGAAATGAGTTTCCTTTACAGGGTGTCTTGGTTCAGCCTTAATGACAGGATGAGGAGTACAGACGTTCAGGAGGAGCTCAAAGTAGAGCCGCTACTCCTCTACATCGAAAGGTACCAGTTGAGTTGGATTGGGCATCTGATTATGATTCCTCCTGGACACCTAACTAAGGCATTTCCAAATAGGAGGAGACTCTAGGGTGGATCCAGGAAATGCTGGACAGATTATATCTCACAACTTGCCTGGGAATGCCTCAGCATCCCCCAGAAGAGTTGGAAGAGGTAGCAGGAGAAAATGGACATCTGGGCATCTTTATTACAACTTCTGCCTCCACATCTTGAACCTAGACTAGTGGCAGAAAATTAATACAAGCATGAATATTTGCTGTCTCAGACCTATAGAGTATTGAGTTTGAATCCCACTATCTTTGTGAGGTGTGAACAATTATCTTGTGTCAGTGTTGTTTTTCGTCTGGTAATCTACTTGCCCTTCTACATCTCAGAGGCTTCAGTACATCATGCAATAGACTTATACTCAACCTCAATGTTGCCAGGATAGGCAAAATTTGTCTAAACAGGGTTCATAAAATGGATGGTTAAATATATTATTTTTTACATTTTATTTCTGAAATACCCACAGCTCAGCTTGAAATACAGATTACACAAAGGGGTGATTGCATGCATGTGTTGCTGCATGTATGCACACTGTTTGTGATTTTCATGGACAGGATATCATGGCACAGCTAGGTAGGGGAAGGTTTCTAGTTCAGTGGTCTTAGAATGGCAACACTGAATTTTGCAGGTGACATAGTTCTGTTGGCTTCATTGGGCTGTGAGCTCTAGCACACATTTGAACAGATTACGACTGAGTGTGATTTGGCAGGGATAAGAATCAGCACCTCCAAATGTGAGGATATGGTCTTCAGTAGGAAATAGGTGGACTATCCTCTCGAAGTTGGTGGTGAGTACTGTCTCAAGTGGAGGAGTATAAGTATCTCGGGATCTTGTGGGGGTGAAAGGGATGGTGAAATCAATAGATTAATTAGGGTGGTGAGCGCAGTTATTCGGTCGCTATACTGATGTGTATTGGTGAAGAAGGAGCTAAGCCACAAGATGAAGCTCTCGATTGACCAGTCGAGATATGTCCCTACCCTTACCTATGGTAGTAAGCTTTGGGTAATTACTGAAAGGACAAGGTCATGGGTACAATTGACTGAAATGAGCTTTCTCCACAGTGGGGCTGGGCTCTCCCTTAGACAAAGAGTGAGAAGCAGGACAGGCCAGGGGAAGAGCTGCTGTTCCTTTGCATAGAGAGGAGCCAGTTGAGTTGATTCGGGCATACAGAAGCCTCCCGAACACTTCTCTGTGGAGGTTTTATGGACACAACCAGCTGGGAGGTGACACAGAGGGGAGAAAGAGTTTGCTAGGAGGATTATTTCTCTCAGATGACTTGGGATCCCATGGGATCCCAGAGTACGAGTTGGTAAGTGTAGCTGGGGAAAGGAACCTATGGGCCTCACTGCTAAAGCTACTGCCCCTGCGACCCAGTCCAGATAAGCACTGGAAAATGAATGAATGAATGAATGATCACATGCAGCTAATTTAAAAGACCCGGTAGGACAAGAGCTGTTCCACACCTGTTCAATGATGTCTGCCAGTAGATTCCATCTGTTTTGGACCAATATTAGGGAAGTGACTCTGTTGTAGGAAAAATTAGTATACTGCAGCAAGTACATGTGTCTCTGTTTTCCACAGCCAATTAACAGTCTGCACATTGGCGGCTGTCCCTAGAGTTTAATTTAATATAGTGGTAGGTGGCGTTAGCTTATTAAGATAGAATGTAATTCCTTAATTTCCACTGCAACATTCAGGCTGAAGCATAATCACATCTACAGAAATGAAATCCACACATTAAAGTAAATAGCAAAGCACAATTCAATTGGCAGGTGATTCTGGGCCTCAAAATAAGCAGGGCTGTAAAAAAATGCAGAGCATAGTTAAGCGCTTTGCATGGATTTTTTTATACTCTCATGAGATTTGAAAATTATTGCACTTAGTTGTATTTTAATACAATCCAATTAATTGCAAGGTACAACACCTACCTATTTCCATCATCTATCTGGGTCCTTCATTGGTCACACTAATTCCACACACAATCATTGAACCTATCAACGTTCTCTTTCTAAGTGTAAAAGGCACAACAACTCAAAGTCTATAATTCAGTTCAGTTCAATTTAAATGATTTTAGTACAGCGCTCCTCTCTGAGTTAACTTTCTAGCTATAATGCAATTACAGGAATAATTAAACCATACGTACAGATACACAGAAATTACCTTGAACACACAGTGAAATAGACCTGACAATGTCAGTCCATTAACATTATATTTGAGATAAGGCCTTACAAAAAAAAAAGTGGAAAAGAAAGTAAAAACTGAAGTCAACAGCATTCCTGGAGAAAATAAAACTCTACGTCAACAGTTTGTTTTAACACAGAAAGTCACAGTCAAACTCATAATAAGTCACAGTTCTGATAACTTAAGCCAACTGGCAGTCCAGACCCCCACATAGAAATTACTGCTATTATTGCAACAATATTATAAGTATACTATATATTAATTGTTACAATATTATAACTGTACTATATATTGGGCAGTCTAATAAAATGATGTCATCCTTGAATTTCAAGGGTCATAAGGTGTACTAAAAGCTAATGCTAATGGGGTGTTTTGTGCTTGACATTTCCTTCTATGCCAATCAATTGAATAAATAAATTCTTACAGCAACTTTAACAGTTAGCCATCTCTAAAAACAGAGCAACATCATACAACAAAGGAGTAAAAAACAGTTGCGGAATGTGTAGAATGCAGTTAAAAGTTAATGTAGGCAGTGCAGTAGCATAAAAGTCAAAGACAGATTTTGATGTTTGATGTGAGGTTCAGCTCAGACTGCTAAGAAAGTAGGGTGTCCTCTTCTGTTGAAAAGCTTCTCTCATCTTCAGTGAGCCCTTTATCACACTTTCCACCCATCTTTTCTGCTGACGTCAGCTTTTGAGAGCAAAAGAAAATGGAACAAGGAACACAGAAGGTACATACAAAGGCAGGTGGACTGTATCATGGATGGAAGGTAACACCAGAAAATCGTGAGGACATCTATACACGTTTAACATCTCCCTGTCAGTTTTCAGAAAAATATAAAGTACAACCATTCATCTTTGGCCAAAGCTGGACAGATACAGTATATGAAATCATGGCATCAGAACATATGTGAGGTCTACATTTTGCATGAGGCACATACTCCTGAAAACGGATTTGCTTATCTTGCAGACTAATGGTAGATCAAAACACCCAAGCACACATCTCAAAACAGGCTGAAAAGGACAACACACACTTACCGTGGATTTTAATGTTGATTTAGATATGAACATGAGAAGAAGCTCTGAAGGTATCACAACAACCTTATTTTCAAATAGCAATCGCAACTACAGAAGAACTATGTGTAAGTTTCTTGTTGGGGGCTGAACAGCTACACCCATCTTCTTTAGAAAGGTTCAAAGGCTGAATGGCTCGGTGACCTCCAACAAGACAGCATTAAGATGTTAAACTGCTGGCATTAACAGACCATCCATGTGTGAGCAAGCAATCAAACTGTGGTAGCTAATCTTTATTTTTTTTTTAAATCTTATTAAAATAAGGTCAACCACCATTCAGGGTGTGGATGCTGAGGTAGTGCAACATTACAACTATTCAGGGGTCCACATCAATTACAGGCTGGACTGGTCTAGTAACGCAGAGGAGCTATATAAGATAGGGCAGATCAGACTTTTGTTTCCTTAAGATACTGCATTCTTTTGATGTAGGTAGTTAAATCCTTTACATGATGTGTAATTCTGTAATTGATGGTGTGATTTTCTATGCTGTGGTGTGCTGGGCCAGTAACATTACTTAACAAGAGGCCCACTGAATCAGCAAGTTAATTAAGAAGGCAGGCTCAGTAGCTCTAAAATTGGCCACAATGTTGACCTACTGGATGTAGTAGTGAAATAAAGAATTAAAAAACAAAATTGAACAATGCTGAACATCCTCTGTCTGACACACATGCACTGAATACTTTCAGACCCTTCATACTCAGTTTTGACTTCAGACCAAAACGCTAAGGGGGGCATGGGGGTAAGAAAATTTTGCTGATGCATTAAATAATGCCCCCTGAGGTGGGGTACATATCTGCTGATCATTTTCCCCAATCCCTATATATCCTTACTAGATGTCCCCTGCGGCTCCACCCAAGTAGTAGTGAAACAGGACAAACTTTAAAAATCAATAAAAAAAGGTAGGTATGCTCCAACATCAAACATTGCCACTGTATCTGATCGTGTTCAGCTCTGATGGGGGAGCATCCCCCACGTGGCGAGAAGAGCATGTGGCTGTAATATGTCTGGCAATCACCAGCTACCCTCTAAAACACACATAGCACTGATCTCTCTCAAAAACTTCAAACATTACTCTTTAACAATCTCTAGATGATAATATCTGTTGAACAAACAGGTATTGCTAGCTAAGTGGAGTCAAGGTACACTCCAACATGTGGCGAGAGGTACAGCAACTCGAATGGAGGCTGACTTGTGAGTGAGGAGGGCCATGCCCCCCTCCCCTCAGCCCGCTGTGTGTCTCTCAGATTCGCGTAAATAAACCAGTACTGCAAGCAAACTATGATACTTAGCAAGATGAGAGAAGTTGCAAAATGTCGCAAGTTGCAACCGGAATGTTCAAGCAAATTATACAAAAAAAGGCGATCTAAATCCGTTAAGTAGTTCTCTAATGCAAAGCAGACAGACATACAGACAGACAGACATTGGATTATATATATATATATATATATATATATATATATATATATATATATATATATATATATATATATATATATATATTAGGCATGAAATGTTAATTCACATACAATATGGATAGATGGACAGGCTTCAGAATACAGCGCATTCTCTAAACATTGCAGTAAAAAAAGTACAACAGTGAATATACACATTAAAACAATCCAAATGTACAATACTAAACTAAACGTGAAACAAAACTTGGCTGTATTGCTCCTCTTAGTTGTTTAAAACTCTGTCCTGCAAGCCAAAAGGCTCCTGTCCTTTTAAACTAAACATAAACTCAAGAGACTTTTAACTGACATTGTGACAAACAACTTAAACAGATTCCAGAAAGTAACTACATTTTACAAAATGACAAAATCAGTATATGTACACAGTGCAATTTGCTTGAGCGTCATTCTATGATAAACATTGGTGGGAGTGGGCAAATAAACACAGGAACAACAACAACAATGATAATAATAATAAGTATAATCATCCCTAAAATGGACATACATTAAAATTTGCATTAAATCTTCGTAAATATCATCCTCTGATGTTCAACATCATCAATGACGTAATGATTACGCTCTCCTCATTCTCTCATAGCTCACTAAAAAAATGCAAAAAGTGATCTCTCACAGGGTAAATTGTCGCCATGAATTGATTGGCGGGTGATATTGACTTCTTTGAGTTCAGCTAGGATACAGTAAACTGGTATCATGGGTAAATGTTTAAAGATGATCAGTATACTTTGATTTCATTGAATGCTGTGATTATATTTGGATAGGCAGTTTAGTCCATACTTAGCTAGCAGTTCAAAGAGAGAGCTACTCCAGGCAAACATTTATGTATTGTTACTCAGATTTTGTATTTTTTCACTCATGTGCCATAGATTCAATATTTTGGAGAAATGTGGAATCAAAAAAGAAAGAAAGTCTGTCAATTCAGTCCATTTGCTACATGTCTTATGCAATGTCATGCCTGAAATGCATATTTTTATGAGAAAGTCTTACAGGCAGATTTAGTAGCAATAACTCCATTCAAAGCACCTTTCAGTGCTGGCCATCATGAGCTGGCATCCAGCACTTTAAACAATCAGGACATAGCTGGTATTGTGTAAGAATTAATTATAAATGCTATGAAATCACTTCAGTTTTTGTCTCACTGTTATAAGAAAACCCCCACATATGATTTACTGTCTTGATGTCAAGTTAAGCAAGATGTTGGGCCTTTTGGGTTTCCCTACTATTGTTGGTCCTCTAGAAATCCCCCAAAATCCTCAATTTTAGGCCATTTGTATACTATAGTTTGTACGGGTAAGTAAACCCTTATGATAAAAAGCAAACCACTAGGTGTCTTTGGCAAAAATGAATAGAAAGACTTAAAGTTGTACATACTGCATCACCTGACCCCAGCGGTACCCAAATGGAATATTAAGTGTCAAATTTACTTTTTTTCACAAAACTTTGGAAAAATGGGGATCAGTAATAAAGTCATGTGTAGTGTCGTTTTATATTATATTATCTGTCTGAAGAATTGATTTATTTAAATCTGCAGATTCTGGATTGATATCAGTACACAGTCATATTGGATTTAAATCCCTTGCAAAATTAATTAGAACAGCTAAACAGCATAGAGAGACTTTACCATTGTGATTTTTTTTCTAGCACTTCTTCAGCATTGCCAAACCCCTAACCCCGCCAAGGAGTTATGTAAAAAGCAGGAAAATAAGTGCCAATACCATGTACTGACCTGGGGTTTTGAAATGTGCATACACTGCTTTGATTCTCTAATGCTTGTTTTTTGTCAATGCGTTGCAAACTATGTTATGAGAAATTTGAAATTTGTAAAATGAAAACAAGATATTTCTTATAGTTTTTAAAGATAACATAAACAGTGAATGAGATTCTGGACATGTATGTAACTCTTAAGGTTCACACTTAGCCTTTTTATTATTTCGTAATATTACAATAAAAAATGTATAGGACAATGCCGTCCTTACCAAAGAGACGTCTTGAGTTGATCACCTTGTTACCTCACGCCACACACTAGCCAAGCCCGAAAGCGTGGGTTGGTGGGGCTTGACATGATATTAGGGAGGGCTTAGTCTGGCTAAATGACCCCCTGAAGTCCGGCCTGTTCATACCTTCAGCAATATGCCTTTATAATGCCTTACTGTGACTGCTCTCTTATCGTACCGAAGTCAGAAGTTTACTTCTTGTTGTAATTCTTGTGTGTGTTTGAGGAGGTTATTGTTATTATGTGATAATATTTCATTGCAAAAACCTAAATTTCCTCCATGTGACAAATGAAGTATTATCTATTGATTGTTTGGAGAGTTAGTCCAATGAATGGTACAACTTCATATATGCCCCTACTTATCTCATTGTGACTGTAAACTGTATATTCTTGTGAATTCTTGATTATATAAAAGAACCTGGGAGTACTTCTGGTGTCATCATGTTGCTTGCCAGAAGCATTTCCATTTCAAATAGGTAGGTGTGTTCTTCATAGCGCCCCCCTATGGCACCCAAGGACCCTGATCCTTTCATTCTAAAATGCTTCATAAAAGTGCTATTGCATTATGATATCGAAATGTGCTGTTGCTCTATGAAGATTGAAGTTTGCTCCAAGCAGCATCAGCATATCCTGTGCATAATCTGGTTTCACGTTGTTGTTTACTGACAGCTGAAGAGTACAAATTTACCATAAGTAGCTAAATATGAGCATTGTAACGGGGACTGCAAAGGCCACATTGCTTACCTGAAGTGACACACAAGCTGAAATAAATCAAATTACTAGTAAACCTATAGATATGCAAAAAGAAAATATATAGACACATTATCTTAAAGTCATGTTACAGACAAATTAAATTTTACTCAATTGTCTAACTTCAACTTTCTTACAACAGTAAGATCAATTTGTCCAGGCAGAAATAAAACATTTGACCTGCAAGGTAGGACAATGTACTTCGAAAAGTGGAATCCTTCATAATGTACTCCATCAGTGATGTGGGTCAGGACCTAAGGTAGTCATATCAAACATCTGCATTTAAGCAGCTTTCATTTCAAAACCATACAAAAAAACCTTGGTGTTAAATGTTTTAACAAGATGATGCTACTATAAATTAACAGTATATTTTATGTGCTGCAATCTTGCTGGAGGAGAAGGGCGTCCTAGGAGCTTACACTGATGATTTTGATTTATCTGCATCTCTAACGTCTAAGAAGTGGGGTTTAATAGAGAACATAATCACACTCATTGCCTTATCTGGACAAGTGACAAGCCAGATTTCCTAATCTGAAGCCCTAGCATTTCCTCAGGTAATAATTAATGCAGTAAAATGACTTAAGTAGGAAGACCCACTTTGTCTTTCTTGGAGGCTATAAAGAATCATTTAGTACATTTACACCAAACCCATGTACTCTGCTGCCAGATATTGAAGACTTTGAGTTACAAGGACCATTATACTGATGCAAAGGTAAAATCCCCATTATAAACTATTAAATATTGCTAGTTCTGAAGGACCGTGCCAAAACATTTTGACAATGTTCTTAGAAAAAACAGAAAATCAACAGTTATGGAAATGTCTGCTGTGTCAGAATGAGAGCAGCAACAAGCCATAGAATTAAATAACAAGTTTAATTAACAGCAAGAATTGGCTTCTCATTAAGAAACTGGTTGGAGTGAAGTTAATTGGAGTGTGAAGCCCCAGTTTAGCTGGTCAACTGTTGATTTGTTTCACATTTGATTTCTGTTTGGCTGTCATTTAATGAAGAAAAGAATTAATTCAGAGCACTGAATCCTTAAAAACAGGGCTATTAAAATGAAGGGAAAAAGAAGTTAATTAGCAGTGAAAACTGGTCACTGATTAGGAAAAGGATTAGAATGAAAACCTGCAGCAACTGCGGCACTCCAGGACTGGAGTTTGCCACCCCTGGATTAGGCCTTGTTGGGCAATTTAGGCTGTACATCAGGATATATATCGTATTCTTTACGAAGAATTCCCAGGGGTAAATGGCGAAGGTAGATGACAAGTGGTTATGTACATTCTTCAATATGTAGAACAAAGTTATAGAAGTGAACACTTCAAGAAAACAGCTAGGCAGCAATAAAGGTAAGTAAAAAAACAAGATAAATATAAAAATGAGATAAGTAGCACTAGGCATACCTTTATAGTATTATTATAGGGAAATAATGATGCATTTTTCCTATGGTTATGCTCTTTCATTTCAGTGCTAATAGCCAAAATGTCATCCATGTTTCATTGCTCAGCAGGTGCAGGGATTTCTAGCCAAAACACCAATCCCAGGGAATTAAAATCAGGGCTGTCTTAAGGGCATCATAGGCTTTTGGACAAAACAGTGCACTGGGGCCCATGTTTTGATAGCCAAATAGAAACATACATAGGCATCAGAAACACTGTGGGTCTCCATGCTCCTGGGACCCTCGGCTAGTGTCCAAACATTGCCCTGATTAAATCCAATCCAATACTAGAATAAAACAGGAGCTGGTTCCTACTATTGGTAAAGTAGCATGTAAGTTAGCGTTACTACGGTTGACAGCAGAAGGTTGTCCAGTGAAGCTGCAAATGTGGGCAACAAGAGGATAAACAGAATTTCAGCGATAAGGCAAAGATGATCTTGTTGGCTAAGGAAAAACTCTCTCTCAACAAAAAAACAAAAAAAACAAAAAAAAAAAAAACCCACCAGAATGATACAGTTCCAGAAAAAAGATACCAAATTTGTTAACGAGTTTTTATTATTTTTTTTTTGTCATTGTATCATTTTACTGCTAGATTAATTTCTATCCAAAAAGGAGAAATTGTTACATTGAATTTAAGGATGCAACTACAGAACCATTCTCTATTTAAGTACCACATTACCAGACAAATGTGGCCCAGGAGATGCCTTGTATTTCAATAATTGTACATTGTCTGCAACACAGAAATGGTATACAAATAAATATTCATGAGTATTTCTCATTCAGGAAGATCTCGTTTCTCTAAATTTCACAAATGTAAGAAATATACATATATATTATGGAAACCAGACAGGCAGAAACATGAGTTTCAGCACAGCACATGATAATTTAAGTGTGGAAGCGCTTTTGCCTCACTCCCCACAGCAGCACAGTACAATGCTCCAAACACAATGCACAGTTCTTTCTTTCCTTCCTTCCTTCCTTTTCCCAGTCTTTCCACCTCCACTCCTCTTCCGGCAAGCTTTGTCCTTCTTTCTCCCGACTCTGAATGGAGTTAGGTGTCTCCTTTTATGCAGCTCCTGGGAGTGCTCCAGGTAGCTCATCAGCATTACCTGGAATCATTCTCAGGTTTGATGGAAGCTCAATGTAGGGCTCTGCAGCGGCCCCCAAGGAACCAAACAGGGCTGTACCAAACTCCAACTTCCACTGTGCCCTGCGGGAATCCGTGGTACCACAGCCACCCAAGAGGGTTGCCCTCTAGCATCGCGATGAGGGTAGTGCCTTGTGGATACTCTCTCCCCCAGTATACAGTATATATTGTCAGGCTTGGGTCACACAGTGGCACAGATTCATTCAGGGTTTTCAAGAAACAAAATTTATTTGTAAAAAGCATAATAAACCATAAAGAATAAAGCAGAGGAAATCTAGGGGAGAAGAGAGACAAGGTAATAAGATAAAAGGACAGCTGCTAATCAAGCAAAGAGGAGGTAAAAAAACTGTATTTGTTTCCCATTGTATCACCATTTAAGAGGAGGTTTTGAAGGAGCGACCGCATCTTCTAGGGGTGTGTTCATCCCCCCCTCTTCACAATATATATATATATATATATATATATATATATATATATATATATATATATATATATATATACACAGTATATATATGCCTCGCAGTAAGGAAACCCAGGTTCACTTCCTGGGTCCTCCCTGCGTGGAGTTTGCATGTTCTCCCCGTGTCTGCGTGGGTTTCCTCCGGGTACTCTGGTTTCCTCCCACAGTCCAAAGACATGCAAGTTAGGTGCATTGGCGATTCTAAATTGTCCCTAGTGTGTGCTTGGTATGTGTGCGTGCCCTGCGGTGGGCTGGCACCCTGTCTGGGGTTTGTTTCCTGCCTTGCTCCCTGTGTTGGCTGGGATTGGCTCCAGCCAACCCCTTGACCCTGTGTTCGGATTCAGCGGGTTGGATAATGGATGGATGGATGGATGGATATATATATAAAATGTAATTTGCATGAGCGGCAACCTGTCATAAACATTGGTGGGAGGGGGGCAAAAAAATAAGTTACAACATAGATAATAATCTGGCAACAATAATAATAATAATAACAACAACACTCAAACTAATGCAGTATACTAGATATGGATGTGGCAAAGTAAAATTAAACGGTCATTACTGCCACAGTACAGTACACTGTGAATGCCACGCTTAAGCCTGATTTAGTAATAAGTATAAGCACCTCTCAAATCGGCTTACATTAAAATTTTTATTAAAACTCCACAAATATCATTCTCTGTCATTCACCATTGTCAGTGACTTGATAATTATACTCTTCCTATTTGCTTCTGACATGCTAAAAAATAAAGTTGGTCACTTGCTGGGAAAACTGACCCCATGATTTGACTGGATGGTGATATTGACTTTGTATTTAGTTAGGATACAGTAAACAAGAATCATGGGTAAATGTTTAGAGATGATTATTATACATTAATTTCAATGATTTCCATGATTATATTAGGCTAGTCAGTTTAGTCCAGTGGTCTAAATGTAACTTTTATGGTTGTAGCATTTGGATAGAAAAATAAAATTACAATTGTGCTGTCACCATCATTGTAATTACATGGTTAGGTAGCAATTCAAAAACAGCTTTGTAGCATGTAAGTTAGGGTTACTGCGGTCGACAGCAAGATTGTTAAGTGTGGCTTCTTATGTACTTCATGAAATGAGACCCAGAATTTCAGCGATAAGGCAGTTGTACTGTGTTAGCCATTATGAATGTAGTGAGAAGTCAAGCAAAATGACACCTTTCATTGGCTCAATTCAGGCAAGATATAAAGAAGGGGCCTGAGTTGCCTCGAAGGCTTGCATATTGTAATCTTTTTAGTTAGCCCATAAAAGGTGTCATTTTGCTTGACTTCTCACTATGACGATAAGGCAGAGATGGTCTTCTTGTTTAGGAAAAAAACTCTCCCAAAAAAACAGGACGATGCAGTTCCAGAAAAAAACAGTTACTGAAATTATTAAGTCTTGTTATTTATTTCTTTATCATTGTATCATTTTACTCCTGTTGGATGTACTTCTATTGAAAAAAAAGGGAAAATGTTATGTTGCATTTAAGACTGAGCCTGCAAAACTATTCCCTACTTTAAGTTCCATGTCGCCAGATAAATTGTATTTTAATGATTGTACATTGTCTGCAACACAGAAATAGTATACAAATAAATGTTACATTCATTAGTTTTTCTCATTTAGGAAGTTTCTCAGTACTTTACAAATGTGTGCACTGCCAAATAAATTAATAGAAATTATCAGATATCAGCGTCGGCCCAGAATTCCTGTATCAGTGCATCCCTAGCAATGTTGCTCCATATCGGTAGGCTTCTAGCATTTTGCAAAGCCAAAAACTGTGTCAAGCATCATTTGACTTAAAAGACTCATTTTTTTATTAATCAGGCTCACATCCTGACACTCAGACACACACACCAGAAGCATAGCACTCCAAATGTGGTGAAGTTGTGTGCAGGGATGCTTGATAACTAAAAATCAAAGATTTGGCCTTCTCCTGATACTTTCCCTATTTAGGGAATTTATCCTAAATATATGTAAAGAAAGTAAAAAGGCCCTGGCTTCGGCCAATGTCTTTGAGAGCCTTCATCAGCAACTCTACATTTTCACCACCATACTTTTTCACCAGTGTGTGCATTTCGCCTTTAGCATCGACTTTTTCTTTACATGTGTCCCTACATGTGTGCACACTTTTCATGTCTACCTTTGCATTCTCCTTTGTTTTAATTTGTGCAGATCATGGACAGGTCACACAAAAAAAAGAATCCTGTCCTTTCTGTACAAAATTCTACACTTCTTTATTTGCTTAGCAGATGCTTTTATCCAAAGTGACCTACAAACAGGTCAATGTAATCAAGTTAACATCAGCCCTGAGCACAGGACAAGGTTAAAAAATTGATCATCACAAGTGAAGAGCTCAGCACAAAATACAAGCGAGTTACAATTCCTTGAATACAACAACCTGATAGCTGCTATCATTTAAATGGAAATTCACAAAACAAGACAGTCGTCAAATGCTTCTTAAACACATTAAGGGAGTCAGAATTTCAAATGGAGGTGGGCAGCTAATTCCACCAACCAAAAGCTACACTTGGAAAAAGTCTGGACTGAGATTTGATGCCACACAGAGGTGGGTTTACTGAACACCATTCATTAGCCGTCCTGAGTGGTCGAGAAGGAGCACATAACCTGGCTAGAATCCCCAAATGCATAGGTGCTGACCCTTTGACTACTCTGTTAGCAAATGTCAAAGATTTGAACTTAATGCGTGCTGGTATATAGTGATCTGAAAAGAGGAGTAACTTGCTTCAGCTGCTTGAACGCCGGATATACTGCTGCATTTTAAATCACCTGCAGTGGCATGGTGACACATACTAGTACTCCTGCCAGTGGAGAGTTGCAGTAGTCCAGACATTGCAATTCCAAAGCCTGAGTCTGGGATTATGGTACATGCTCTGTCAGATGCAGTTTGAATTTATAGATGTTGTATAGAGTGAATCTTCAAGACCAAGAGATCATTACAACATGGTCAGTGAAGAACAGCTGGTCATCGATGACCAACCCAAAGTTTTATACAGTCTTGATTGGTGTTAACGATAATGAGCCAAGCTGAACAGAGTTGGGTGCTGAATAGACTGGCAAGCTGGGATAACAAGAAGTTCCATCTTAGCGAAGCTGAGCTAGAAATGGTATTACTTCATCTGGGTTACAATATCAGTGAGACATGTATAGATTCTAACTGATGCTATGTGGTCCTTAGAATGGAATGACAGGTAAAGCTGTGCATCATTGACATAGTACTAATAAGAGTAACAATGGGACAGGACGAAAGGGCCTAGTGAGGAGTTGTACAGAGTGAAGAGGAGAGGGAATATCATCAATTCTTAGGGCATCCCCATGTCTGGTGCACTCTTGACATCTTTCCTTGCCAGGTCACAAAGCAGGATCTGCCCAAAAGGTAGGACCTAAACCTAAGGGTAGTTCCAGAGATGCCAAGATAAGAAAAGGTGGCAAGGAGGATCTGGTGGTTGACCATGTTAAGGTCAGAGAAGAGATCTAACAGGATTGCCTAGCAGGTGGGTTTCTTTATATAATGTTTCTATCTTTCTTATCCTTCCAGATAACAGCACAGACTCTTAGCATCAGAGCAACCACTCTGCCCTTATCTATCTATCTTTTACATAGTGTTTATATAATGTATAACACATCTGTTTATCATAACGTCTGTTGTAATATTTTTCTTTAAGCTCAGCTGTCATGCTCTAGGCAAATGGGTTATAATCCTAACCTGCTGACTGTGTAAAGTGTGAAGTTTGCACATTTTTTCCATTTTCACAAGGGTCAAGGGTCTATCTCCAGGTACGTCAGCCTGATTACCAAATACATGCATACTACTGTAGTGTCTTTTAAACTGGTCCAATAAATGAGTGTGTCTGTACTGAAATTGTCTGGCATTATTATTATTTACAGTGAGGCCTCAACACATTCTTGTGTACCCACAGCCACCTAATGGAAAAAGAAGGTGCAAAAAATAGATGAATAAATTGAGCTGTCACACCGTCTTTAAGAACAAATCAATGAAAATTCAGTAACTGCACCATTTGACATAGGGGAAATTTTTTTTCAAATTTGTTGCCTGTCATCCACAACGTAAGTAATGTTGAGAGAAGCTTTTTTTTTGTACTTCTTCGTTTTTGGGTGAGATGTGAGCTGCTGGAAGATTAGAAACTGCACTGAACTGGAAAATGTTTTCACAGTTGAACAAGTAAACTGAGCTGTTCTTTACATGTCCTGCACTTGAATCACTGTGTGTGAAATAGCATGCAGTATGAGTAACTTAAGAGGCATCAATAATGTACAAATTCACCACCTTAAACTGTTCACTAATTAATTAAAAATATTCTGTTCATCAAATTGTCTTTTGCTCTTTCAGCACAAATTTACGTTTTAAGTCGTACATAACTAGATAGGTGTGATTTGGAATGATTATAAACTGCATTTATTTACTTTTAAATTCCTATCCTCAAGACTTTTCATATACTGAAATAGCCAAGTACAATCCAGTGAGTTGTTTAGCAGTTGCCTTAAAATACAAATACCAAATAATACCAAATTATACACATATACCAGTATAAGGGCATAGGAAAGCCTCAAAAGACAAATTACAGCCAATAAAAATCAAAACAGCCATTCATGTACACATAGTTCACCTTCACCTTATATGTGTCTTTTCAAAGAGAGTACTTCAGGCTTTAAAACTCAATCAGTAAGAATATCAAAATACAGAAGGAATAAAGCAATGTAATGAACAGGTACTGTATTACATAACATGGAAGTGCAGAATATAAAGGAAGCCTCAAGGCAAAACAGATCAAACAATAGACGGAATCAAATTTTTGAATTTATTTATAAGGTACTGTAAACACATCTGCAGAGAGAATAGAAGAGAGCAAATCAGAAATGAAAACACAAAAGCGCTGTGTTGGGTTGATTGACCAAACAGCCTACCCCTCTGTCCCAAGATGGTATTGGTCCATATGCTCCTGTCGACCTCCTCCTTTACTGTAAATCCTCACCGATTTTTCTTGAATGAAAGATTCTGGATGACTAGAGAAAGCTTCAGATCTCTCCAAAATACCTGTGGCCGTCATACCCACCAAGTTGTCCTCAGTAAGCAAAACCATTTTAAAAATATATAATCAGTGTAAACAATATGCTGTCTGAGCCATCACTCCTTCAGCGTGACCACTGCATCTCTGACATCTTAGCACCAAACAAGATTGTGACCCATCTTGCTGGTTGGACAGCACATGTCATTTACTGTTCTATTTCAAACAGACAGAAACAGACATGGTCAAAACAAAATGCCAGAGTCGAATGCGAAGTAGGTGAAAACAATCTGTCATCAAATCTAATTGCTAACTGGAAAATCCTAAATAACGAGCAAGAATCTAATAACTAGAAAACAGCAAACAAAAATAAATTGATATAAAGCTACTGGTATCCAGATCTTGGAATACTAGGGATCTCGTGTGACACTCTTAAACACTGTCACTCTGATGACATCAGTGTTCGCATTCCCTTGGTATTACTTACCTTGCAGTGTTTGTACTGATGGCTGAGAAAAGCTATTAATGTTTTCATGGAGAACGGAGATCACAAAATTCCTGATACAACTGAGACCCATGGTGGACAACAAAAAAACAATTTCAAATATCCATAAAAAAATATCAAACCGCTTGTGTTGCACAATCCAAATGTCAGGTGTCCGTCGTGATCTGATTTTGTAATAAATTTGTAAGGCTTTATTTTCACTTCTTTTCAATGTTTTTTTTTTCTTTTAAGGGTTTGGTTATATGTAAAGTTAATTTCAGCTATTAGCTTTTTTGAGTTCTTTTGTTTAAAAATACACAAAAAGTCTCAAAATAAAGGACAAAAAGCTCAAAATATTTTAAATTTGCCAGCTATACAATTTTGTTATCTGGTGGACCCTGTTGTAACCCCAAGATCACAAGGGTTGGTGGAGCCTATCCCAGTCAGCATAGGACACAAGGTAGGAAAAAACCCTGGACAGAGCACCAGTCCATCGCAGGGTGAATGCACACACACATATACACACACACACACACACGCACCCACACACACGAAGCACACACACCAAACGCACACAGGGCCAATTTAGCATCACCAATTCACCTACATTGCTATAAGTGACACCTGGAATCAGACCACTAGTGGGTCCACAGTATAAAGATCTACCCTATGTGCTTCCTGGTATCTGAGATTGGATAACAATCTTTCCTTCTTGGTGTACACTTTCTTGTTTAATTTTCTGCTTTAACAGAAGCCTTGCTTTCTTTACAAACCCTAGTTTTGGCAAAAGATAGGGCAGACTTTTAGTTAAAGTATCTAGGCTTAGGGGCGGCACGGTGGCGCAGTGGGTAGTGCTGCTGCCTCGCAGTTGGGAGATCTGGGGACCTGGGTTCGATTCCCGGGTCCTCCCTGCGTGGAGTTTGCATGTTCTCCCTGTGTCTGCGTGGGTTTCCTCCGGGTGCTCCGGTTTCCTCCCACATTCCAAAGACATGCAGGTTAGGTGGATTGGCGATTCTAAATTGGCCCTAGTGTGTGCTTGGTGTGTGGGTGTGTTTGTGTGTGTCCTGCGGTGGGTTGGCACCCTGCCCAGGATTGTTTCCTGCCCTGTGTTGGCTGGGATTGGCTCCAGCAGACCCCCGTGACCCTGTGTTCGGATTCAGCGGGTTGGAGAATGGATGGATGGATGGATCTAGGCTTAGCTTTCAATAATATTTCTTCTGTCTGCATACTCTTTTTTCACTTGTCCCAGCACAAGCAATAACAGTATCTAGTTCTATGATAACAATGTCCCAAAGACATGTATTTTGATGGATGTATCTTTAAATAAATCACTTTTGGAAAATGCAGACATACGCAACAGACAAGAATTTTCAAATAGGATCCAGCTTTTGATGCCTCCCCCTTACTGACATATTGACATGATTGAGAAAGCACTGGGTAGAAAGAGCTAAACTAACACAAGAAACTCAGACGATTAAAAAACAAATAGCAAAAATAAAATTTAAATAGAACAAAAAAGGAAAAAAGAAATGAAACATAATATAAGGAATCAAATATCAGAACCACAAGAGAAGACCCATACAGAACCATGATGTCAGTGTACCAGATCTTTTTCCAATTTAATGTTTGTTATTAAATAAAATCTGCTTTTTTAATGAGCGTCTTGACTATCAACCTCCACTTGCTTATGACTGCTGAAAATGTTAATTCCAATCATTACAGGTAGCCAAAAGCAAGTCATGCAGCATTATATTGTCTTCCTGCGTGTAACTGACCCTCTGATTGGCAGAATTCTGATGAGACATGACTCAGTGAGCTCATGGAGTACCTGAAAGGTAGTGGTCAGTGTGAGAATCCAGCTAGGAAAATCTATATGACCTTGGCACACCTCCTAACTCCTACCAAACATGTGAGGGACATGCTGGAATGATATGAACCTAACAAGAACCACTGACTCCAATGAAGGCAGCTGCACAATGGAAATATGCTGGGGCATCGTGGTACCACTAGGACTCCATGACATAACACATAGCCACTTAAAATGTCAACCGCTGGGGTTTTATTCAATATCAACAACATGTCACCCTGCTCTGGACTAGTGGTTTGTTTGGTTTTTGGTTTAGAAATCATTTCTTACTAATATTGCTTCTGTTCTGTAAAGTGATTTACATTCAAGATGCATAACTGATTCTACGGTAGCTGCTATTGTTTTTGTTAGAGTGAAAATGTGATAATGAAAACAAGCAAGACAAAACATAAAAATACAGTGGCTTATTCTCCTGGCATTTCTAATGTTCTTTAAAGCTCTTTGTCCTCAACTGTCTGATTCCTTTTTTTCAGAGAGGCCAGTTTCATTTCTATACTGTCTACTAGATTATACATCTTTCTACAGCTTTATAAGGCACCATTCTTCTCATGAAGTTTGTCACTATTAAATATGGATACAAAAAGCATGTGCTTCTACTACTATTCTATTACTATTATATACTAAAACTAAAAACTGGGAGTTCAGGGTTTAGTGTGTAGAGGCTTATGGTGTGAGGAACCCTATCAGAATTGGCTGATATTAAGAGTGGTGTCCCTCAGAGGTTATTGCTAGGGCTGCTGCTATTTTTAGTATATATATAAAAAGGACCAGGAGCTGATGTACATAGGGCACTGCCTACTCCACAAAGCTAGATGTCAGCCCACCTGGGTTGCAGCAGCTCAAATCCCCGCAGATCTCCATGGGACTTGGAGTTTGGCACAGCCCTGCTGGGTTCTGAGGTGCGCTGCACTAAGGGGGTGGCAGTGCCCTGTGTACATCAGCGTGTACATCAGCTGCCCTGGTCCTTCCATTATGATGGTCTCCTGGATGGGAAAGGGTCCAGGCTGTCTGTCACAGTTTATATATATATTGTGACTGGTGTTGTCACCAGTTAGCTGTCCATAATGGCGGCAACCATTGCTCACGTGCAGTTCAGTAGCTCTGCCAGCTGCTTGCTCTTACACTCTTCACTGCGAGCTGTCTCTCTGTTAAACAGTAAACATATGGCAAAGAAACACAGCTGCCTTTCAGAAACTCCCTCTTAAACAGTGTTTCAATGAGAAACAAACACACTCTTACCTGTCCCCTTTGCAGGAACAGCTGCAGGCTTGTAGGCTTACCGTGCAACATGCTTCTCGCACAAAGTTTAGAACATTTAAAAAACTTAGCCCCAGCCAACCTAATAGCTCATTCTCCTGCCCTCTCTTCCTCAAACTGCATCTGCTCCAGCTGTTGTTTCTGAGCCATTGAACCCGCTTGATGAGGAGGACTTTGTGTTCTTTTGATCTGGAGAAGGGAGCTGGACCACCACATTTGACAGCTGCAACCGGTGTGCTTTTCTGCTGTTGACGATCCCCTTCTGAATAAGGTTTTGTGTTTGTATTTGCCAGTTCAGCAATAAACATTTTGTACCTTGGAAACCTGATCCCTTTTCCAGTCTCCTGTGCAACTCTGTGACCCAAGCTTGACAAGTGGTACCAGAAGTGGGGAGTTGGACAGATAGATCATCAGCATATTTCCCTTCCAGCAAACCCAGAGGATGTGCTGGCTCCTCCTGCTGTCAGTCCTAAGGACTTGTTTGTGAAGATGGTCCCTACAGATGACTCTGAGAGTTTCCTCTTCTGCTTGGAGCGGAGGGCCACGTTGATGCACTGGGACAGATGAAACTGAGCTGCCATTGTCACCCCTTTTTTGTCCTGAAATTCCCTGCAAGTTATGCAAAACCTCCCTCTTGAGAAACTTGCTGATTATTATTTCCTAAAATGCCACATTTTTCTTTGTTCTGCTATGAGCTCCCTAGCCAAGGGGTGTAAGTTCCAGTTGTGGCAGATTCATCCTAATCGCCCTATCCAAGGACAGCTGGAGGATCTGCTGCACATTATCAAAAACTGGTTCTGTGGAGACTCTGTCAAATGCATAGCAGAAAAGGTCACTGTTGACACAGTGTTGTCAAGGATAAGTGAAGACTTCCGTGATGAGATGATTCAGAACAACATTGACTCCTTGATTGATTTAGCCTGTAGACAGGTTCTTACCTCAGTCCCAGCCTCAGGCCCGTTGTTTTCTTTCCCTGAAACAAACTTCAGTGCCAACTGCCTCTCCAACCAGACACCTTACTCTTGCACAGGCACCCGGAGTCACTAACGCTGCTGACAGGGGCCCTCGGAGCAGCGCTGTGAGTATAAGACGGCACTGTGGGAAATCTGCAGCTGGGACCTAGCATAGGTGCTTCTGTTGAGACCAGACTGGACATCTGGTTAGGGAGTGCTGCCTCTCCCCTTCTCAGTCCATGGAGATCGGCTTAGCTGAGGTGTGTTGCTCTCAGGTACCCTCTAAAACCTTGAAGAAAGATGGTTTTAGGGTCTCTGTTGCCTTGGCCGACTAGACTCTGGTGACCCACATAAGTTCCTCTCGAAATGGCAGGGTAGTAAAAGAGCGAATGAGTCCTATAAATTACAAGGTTAGGATACAGGGCTGGTGAAAGCCCATTCAGATTTTGCATGTTAATCTCTTAAAAGAATGGCATGAACCGGACAAAGTGTTAATGCCCACGGCCACAGTCTCCCAAACTGATGTTACTATTGGTGATGATTTGATGGACACTCAGAAAATGGAGTTGCTGCCTTTGATTGGAAGAAACACTGATGTCTTTTCCTCATTGCCTGGCCTCACTAAACTTGCAGGAACATAAAGTCGTAACAGAGCCTGGTGTTAAAGTGCAAATGTGCCTGTATACTGAAAGTGAGGAAGAATGTGGTGCGCAATGAGGTGAAACAGTTGCTTGAATTAGGCATAATTTGTGAGAGTAAAAGTGATTGGCAGAACCTGATTGTCTTAGTCACAAAACTGGATGGTTCGATTCAGTTCTGTATTGATTTTAGATGCTTAAATAAGGTTTTCAAATTTGATGCTTATTCAATGCCGCATATTGATGAATTACCAGAGAAACTAGGTCAAGCCTCGTATATCTCTGTACTCGATCTTAAAAAAGGGTATTGGCAGATACCTCTTGAACCCTACAGTTGTGAAAAGACAGCATTTGTCACCCCTGAAAGGTTATTTGAATTTACTAGGCTCCTGTTTGGAATGCATGGCGCGCCTCTAACTTTCCAACGTATGATGAGCCAGATTTAGCACCCCCATTCTGAATATTTTAGGGAGTACCTTGATGATGTCATTATTTTCAGTAATGATTGGCAGACAAATCTGGGACATCTTCAGGCTGTGCTTGACAGCTTGAGGTAGGCCGGGTTGACAGCTAACCCTAAGAAATGTAAATTGGATATGTCTGAAGCGCATCATTTGGGATATTCTATGAGGAAAGGTTTGATTAGACCTCAGTTGAAGAAGGTAGGTAAGGTGCTTGCATATCTTCATCCAGAAATGCAAAAGCAGGTTTGTGCCTTCCTGTGCCTTTGTGTGTTTTTTGGGTATCTTTCAACCATGTTAGGTAGCAGCTTGGCTCTAAAATTTGTGTTAATCTTCCTCATAGTTACACTTAGTGTGTTTGATTAGCCATTTAGATTAGGGTAGTAGCAGGGAAAAATCCAAGGGAAGACTCTGTAGATGTCTTATTCAATTCTTGTCTCTGTTTGTGAATGGAGATTAAATGGTAACATTACCAGCTGCATATGGGATATTAACACTCCTTGGAACTGTAAACTAATTTATTATTAAAAATTATAAAATGAAAGCTACTTTGAACATTTCTAGAAGATATTATCACCTGCCTTGCTTTAAGTAAAAAGCATGGCAACACACTGTATTATTATTATTATTATTATTATTATTATTATTATTAAATAGGTCTAAACAAAAAGGGTTGAACTATGCACTAAACAAAACTATATGTATAAAAAGTAGACAGTCTTACCCAATAATACAAAAAAATTACATATTAAAATTACCTCAATTTTTTCATCTACAGTAATCCCTCGCTACTTCGTGGTTCACTTTTCGCGGATTCACGAGTTCGCGGGTTTTTAAATACAAGTGATTGCCCGCCTATCGCGGAAGTTATGTTCCAGACCCATCAGCAACAGGAGAAAATCCGCGATATAGAAAGACCATATAAATAAACATTTTTATAGTTTAAGCCTTAAAATACCCATCCCACATGCTTTAAACACATGTAAACTTATAAAACACACTTTGTTAACACATATGATATGTGGATGTCGGGCTAAGGATATGAGTAACATCTCACTATTATAAAACATTTTAACTTCACACAAGACAAGACAGCGAGACAGGAAAATTGGTGATGTACAGGCTTTTAAATTATTGACACGCAGAGCGACAAGCAGCACAAAGCCAGCACAAAGTCCACTTCTCCTTAGCGTTCATTCAGCTCCCCTCCCCCTTGACAATGCGAACTGCGCCTCCGGGGAGGGGGGTTTGAGCGAACGTGCGTTCAGCCCTCACACATGCACACACACACTCCTCCTTCTTCCGAACGCGCAGAGCGACAAGCAGGCATTTTGGCAGAAGCAGCACAAAGTCCATTTCTGCTCGGCGTGAGTTCAGCTGCCCCCCTTCACAAAGCGAGTGCAGACACATTGACATCTGATCGCTGCGTGCAGTGTGCAGTGTTGGTCTGTGGTGTTTAAGAATGTAGAAAGTGTTTAAGAGCATAGGAAGTGTTTATAAGAGTGTGGGAAAGGTTAACAAGAGAGTGAGAAAGGTTTATAAGAGTGTGGGAAGGGTTTATAAAGCCTTAAAATATGTATAAATAATAAAATAAATATAGGTTGGTACTTCGCAGATTTTCAACTATCGCGGGGGGGGCTCTGGAACATAACCCCCGCGATAGGTGAGGGATTACTGTATTTTTTATTTTGGTTAAAGGCAAGATCCATAATAAAAACCATCAAAAATTCTCCCTAAGAGATTCTATTGACAAAGTTCTCAACAATTACAAATCTTTTTCTGCTTATATTTAATGAAACATTGTCATCAAATTCTCAAATGTTTTTGAAAGTAAAACTTATTATAACTTGAAAGAAAGTGTCTCATATATTAAAGGCATTTTGCAAGTCCGTACAGAGAGGGTCATTCAGTGAGGGCTCCAATTTCATTTACACTCTTCACCAGGATAATTGAAGGCCAGGCAGACTAGCGGTTTGATCTCCTTTACTGCTGTAGTTTCTGTAAGTCTCAATATGTACTGCCATGTTGTATGAAGAGTGCTAAAGTGATGCTTAGCTTTTTAAGAAAAATCAGTCTCATAAATAAACCTCTGATACATGTGGGCTTTTTTCAGCATTAAGCACTATTCTTATTTTTATAATATTTGGTTTTATTGGTTAGTATGGTACATTTTGTGCTTCTGCACTAATTTACACCACTAATTTCTCCAAACAGAATAGAGTTGTTCTCTCATATTCTTAAACCAATGGCTTAAGCAATTTATAAAATGAAAATGAGTATTACAGTTCGGAGTTCTGGGCCTGTGTGAAGTTGGCACTTTCAAACATGTGATGGTCTGACACCTTCTCCAGGGATGGTGATTTCTTTGCACCCAGGCTGAGGTTGCCTGTGACCGTCTATTGGAGTTAAAGCTAAAACAAATGAATAAAAGAAGTTTTCTGCTGTCAAGAAAGTAAAATTAATTTTAACTGAAAGACACTACATTTTAGGCATCTTTTTAAGGGTATTTATTTGCTTTATTTCTTTGTCTATAATTCAAGGACGGGGTCATCTGGGGCATTTTCAGAAATTTTATTTTCAGAAATAAATTTTCAGAAACCTTTCTTAGACTCATTAGTAAGTAACCACCAAAGTCTTGTCTATCCAGAACCACAAATCGGAAACAAAAACTATCAGTGGCAGTTTGTAACGCAGGGCATTGGGATGTTTTAAAAACTAAACTTAAATGAATTAGGTAATGTTCAATAATTATAAAATAAATGTATTTGCACAACATGCCTGGTGTCAGCACATGTCAACATCCATTAAAAATTGGTGCGGACTTGTATTTGTTTAATTTCTGTGTGAATAAAAAAAATCTGTGTGAATAACTACTTCCGGAGTGAAGATTGCCTTGATCTTTTGGCAAGCAGGTGATCTGAGGCTCCTCTGTAATTGGTTGCTTTCAAATTTTTCCAGGGATTCAGCTGGCCGCACTCTGGACACTCCCACATTTATTAGCAGCTAATTATTATTGCTTTAGGTTTTTATTAATTAATTAATTAATTGATGTGATTGGACAATCATCAACACTCTTGATGTCAATGGTTCACAGTTCACACCCACCATTAATGTTACTTAACTACAGATGAGTGAACGCAAGTTAAAGAAGATGGAAACTTCAAGTGGAACTTCTTTAATTAAACCCCCCTTCAAAGACCTCTAACTTTAAAAAAAAAATAAGATAAAGGGACTTTGGACCAGACTGACCTGACTTCGGAATTCAGCAGAAGGCAAGTGATCAAGGATGAGCTTACACACTGACTTTTTCCAGCTCTTTTTATGACAAATGGTAAGCTAACTATGAATACAGAAAGGGCAGGTCTTTGTATGTGTATTATTTGTAAGGAGACCAGCTCCTGGGATTTTTAAATTCCTGAGTTTTTAATGCTGCTTTTAGGGTTATTTTATAAGTGATCCCTTCTCCAAACCATGCATTAAAAAGGTTGAGAATGCTGTGGTGCCTAAACCTGTAATGTAACAACAACTGCCTCGATAATAAAGGACCTTCTTTTACTGGGCAGTCTACAGCTCCTGCAACTATAACCACCAAAATATCTATGTAATCACAGAAGAAATTAAATCCTGTGCTAAGTAATATTATTTATTTAATAAAATATGAAACTAAATATTAATAAATACAAATAAGCAAAATTATTTGCATACAACCTGACATGGTGGCGCAGTGGTAGCGCTGCTGCCTCGCAGTTAGGAGACCTGGGTTCGCTTCCCGGGTCTTCTCTGTGTGGAGTTTGCATGTTCTCCCCGTGTCTGCATGGGTTTCCTCTGGGTGCTCTGGTTTCCTCCCACGGTCCAAAGACATGCAGGTTAGGCGCATTGCAGATTCTAAATTGTCCATAGTATGTGCTTAGTGTGTGCGTGTGTCCCCTGCGGTGGGCTGGCACCCTGCCTGGGGTTTGTTTCCTGCCTTGTGTTGGCTGGGATTGGCTCCGGCAAGACCCCCACTGACCCTGTGTTAAGATATAGCGGGTTGGATAATGGATGGATGGATGGACAACCTGATAATAGACTAGGGATATTGTGATGCAGGTGGTTTGTTATTCTTGCAAGCATTTCAAAATCTGTCTTTTCCTTTTATACATTATGTGTTTAATTCCCTTAGCGTGCTTTAGTAATAGGCCTACTGTTTGTTAAGGTCATGCTGGTCAAGAAGGTTGAACTGAGCGAGAGCTCGAGAGAGAGAGAAAAACAATCTCTTGGCAGTGTTGTTCACCATAGGCTATCATGGGTGTCTATAGTTTGGGTGCTGTCATGCTAGTTGTTTGTTTTGTTTTTTGCGTCATTGTAAGGCCATACTCAGACGGCTGGGTCTTTGAATTTGTGTGCATAGAACTTCCAACATGGTGTGCATTACTGAGCAGGGTTTTATTAGTGCATCCCTCTCGTTTGCGTGCTGAAGGTGAAGTTCTATAAACCATATTTTATTGGTGAAATTTTACTTACCCACCTAGTTTCATATATGCCCACCAACCAGCACATTTCTGGCTATGCTAATAATAGTAATAATAAAAATTCTTTACATTTAAATAGCACTTTTCTCACTAATCAAAGTGCTCTGTGTGTAGGCAACACACACTTTTTCTTTTCTTTTCTCCTGAGCTATTAAGTGCTGCTTCTTTAAATCTCCCCAAAAACTGTGTCCTCATCCAATTTTATTTACCATCCACCACTGACAACTATTATAAGGAAAAGTGACATGATGCAAGGGATCAGCTAATGGCTGTAGAAGCCCAAATACAAATCATTCACCAGATGGCATCTTTTCCCACCTTCTCCAAAAAGAAGTAGCTGCAATTATAAAACCTGTACTGTTGTGACTGCGCCAATAAGTATGAGCCAAAGACTGATTGTCAATAAAACACCTGGCCATTATGACTCTTGATAATAATTAATATCTCTTATATATATTTCTCTTCTGGTTTGTCCTGCTTCCACTTCAAATCCGGTCCCGTCCACACGCAGCCGACAAGGCATTTCTTGATTCCTATTTGTCCTTGTCCTTTGTCCTCTTCCAAACCCTTCCCCATGCTGCTTATGGCTCTTCTTCAAAACAGGTCCTGCCCACACGCAGCTGACACAGCATTTCTCAATTCCTAATCGTCCTCTTCCAACATGTTCCTGATGAAAGAACCGCCAAGTGAATAAGGCTTACTCATTGCCAATTTTACGCGTACAGATTAGCAATGAAGAATACATTTAGTATTTGCACTCCAGCGGCAAACTATTCCAACAGTACGTCGTAGATGCATATATTAAAACAGAGGGCACGCGTCTCAACTATATCAGATTACATTAACAAGATCTGCGAGTGGAACAATACCAACGACTATCAGATGCACTGCAAGCAAACGCTGAAAATAACAACGTACGTGTAGGCAAAATGATCATATTACCATCCACATTTCTAGGAAGTCCAAGATACATGCAACAAAACTATCAGGATGCCATGGCCATAGCACATAAATTCGGAAAGCCTGATTATTTATCACTTTCACACGTAATACTGCTTGGCTGGAAATTCTACATGCACTGTTGTATACCCAAAGACAAGAGCACAGATCTGATACCAGTCTTCAGCCACGGTCAGTTGTACATGACTTTTTCTACGGTTAGATCTTTCGACTCATTATCTGTCTTCTCCACCAAAATACCTATGCACAACTGCGTCTTTCAAGAAGTATTTATTTCTTCTTGATTCCTGAATTTCTTTCTCACCGTTTTCCGTTCCTATTCTTACACCGCCGTACACGGCGGGCTTCAGCTAGTATTTATTAAATGAACAATAACAATTAAAAAATGGACTAGCACAAATTAACAAAGTTTAAATTTTTGAAAGAAAAGACAAAAGATAAGCACAATAGGGTAATAATGATCAAAATAAAAAAGCAACATTCCAAACGAATTAACATAGTTCAAAAACATCATTGTAAATAAAAAAACTTAAACAAAATGTCAAAAAATATGTATCCTAAAAAATTGTCCAAAGAATTCAAATAAGTAGAAATTCAAGAGAGAAGCAGAGCAGAAAACCACTACACTTGGTTAATGCCACTGCAGCTAGGCAGTAGCAGGTGGGGGCTCATACTTTATAATCCTTTGGCACTGCTGCAATAACCTAATGAAGCTAATGGCAGCACATGAGGGCAATTCACTAACCAAACAAGAAACAAACAAACAAAGAAAAAACCAGAAAGGTAGTTATTGGCAAAAAAAACTTAAACATCATCAAACAGGAAGGCAGGACATAAAACAGACTGTAATACTAATGACTTGATAAAAGGTATGTGGCAATTTCCGGGCAGAAATCTATAAATTTGTAAAATCAAAAAATATATTTCCATATGTTCCATATGTTTAAGAAACCTTACTAAAGAGTTGTTAATATTAGTTATCACTAAATATGAAATACCATACAGATTTATGAATTTAATACAAATATTTTACGATGTGTTGAAGACAATTGTTGATTTGTGTATCCTTTGCAATACTTCATAGCACTTTACAAAGAATACTTTGAATAAAATGGAGCAAATTTCTTCACTTTTTAACTGACTCTTATTATGATTATTGGTTTCAGCCCAGGTTTTACTTTTATGCATATTTTTATGCTGATGATGTTAAATTTTCTGGTAATTATTTTATTCTTATGACATAGACACTGCCATTTTATTCTTGTTGCATATGACCACAGCACTTATTCTCGACTAGGTGATGAACAGCTTTGCAATGCATAATGTCACCGCGTGATAATTTTTTTAAAATAGCATCTCAGTAAGAAGAGTATCCAAGCTTTTAGAAACATTTGGCTACCTTTACATTTAATTCTCGTGAGGGCTAAGGTGGCGCAGTGGTAGTGCTGTTGCTTTGCAGTAAGGAGACTGTGGAAGATTGTGGGTTTGCTTCCCGGATCCTCCCTGTGTGGATAGCGCTTTGAGTACTGAGAAAAGTGCTATATAAATGTAATGAATTATTATTATTATTTAAGAAATTCTAGTTTGGCTTTGATCGTTGTTCTATGACTTTTTGGCTACTTCTGATGTGGTTTTAACTGTCACCACTTTTGATCTTTGTGGTATTATTTTAAACTCTCACAATGTCTGCGCCTCCTTCCTTTAACGTTTTCACCTCCACATCAATAGCACTCTGATTCAGTCTGTGGACATCTAGTGTTCACAACACAGTTACGCCTTACAAATGAATACTGCAACACTACTAACTGGCCAAATGCCACTGTTCGGTTTGTCTTTATCCCTTTAGATATATATACAACATGTATTATTAAATGTAAATTTATATAGTTCAATATTAACTTAAGTTTAAATATGAAAACACTGTAAAATCCTTAAAGTGCCAGGTTGTACTCCCATGTATTTCTCCTTTTCAAAATGCAGCATTTATACAAAGAACAATTTAATGGTTTTATTGCAGTACTGTATGTCGGGATCTCAGACATAACCAAGAATTCTAAAGCTTTGCTTCTTACTGTATATTCTGGCATTTGTGAGCTCATATATAGCTGTAAATAGGAAAGATGTGGTCCTCTAAATGTGAAAATAATGTAAATGTGTCAGTCTCTGATCCCCTGTACAAAATTATTAGCAAGTATTACAGAAAGCTACAATATTCTTGATAGGTCTTTTAATCCAAGCATTCTAAACATGTTATCAATTATTTAACAAAATGAGAAAAATTAACTATGTGATTATCTAAATGGCATTGTAAAGGATATTCAACAAAGTGATTTACTTATGTAAGCTGTATTTCTTCACACCATTTATTTAATTATTTTTGATAATAATATAATCCTTGACAAACACTATTATAAACTTATATTTAAATGTAACTGTTCTTTTTAAAAGGATGGTTCAAGTAAAGGACATTTGTTTATCAATTTTTCAAGCTCATTTCAAACAATTAACCATAGCTATTTAATTAAAGAGACAGGGAAAGATAATGATAGGCTTTATATCCTACTTCCTCTAATTGACATTTTTATAACATCAGGACTTAAACTTTCAATCTCCTTACTTCACCAATGATTTGCAAATTGTGTGAGGATGGGTGCTGAATATTGTGGGTAGGCCTCTGATAGTAGAAATGGCAGAAAAGTTTCACAACAGATATCTCTGATCAGGTATATACTGTATACCAAGGACAGGCTAGCCCATGGCCTGCAATTTTTTCTAAGAGAACTGGAAGCGACTCTGGAAATATTTATGGGCTTGGGTTTAAAAGGGGCTCAATGGGAAGATATCAAACTTTGAGACAGATGGACAGTTGGGCAAGTATTCAGGTGGTGGGAAGTAGAGCACTGGTTTCCAAACTTTTTGAATTGTGGACTGTTTGAAGTTTGAGAAGTTCCTCATTGACCTTTAGAGAGAAATTACATAGCAAGTTGAGGTCTGCCTGGAATTTTACACTGTTTGACTTATAAACATTCCATTGTAAATAGATTAGAGAGTGCAGGGTTGAGGCACCATCTCCCATCTCATTCTGCCCTTTTCTCCGTCCTTATTTTCTTCTCTTAACCTCTCTGAATTATTTTTCTTTATTTTCTTGTTCCTCCCTTTCCGCTATGCAGGTTCCCATTATACTGACTGATCCGCTGTGACAACCCCTAAATGGGAGCAGCCAAAAGAAGAAGATTGTCACGAAAAACAAAAATGGTCAATTGCTTTAGATTAGGATTATGCTACTAAATGTTCCAATACATGCTATTTTTAACTCTTTTTCAATATTTTTATATTTCACCAAGTTTACAAAACATCATCTGACAGTAGAAAAATTACAGTAAAAGTATGAGTACAACAGGTTAAAAAAACATTACAACAAATGGTGGTAAAGACATTTATACCCGAGTCACTGAAGCTTTTGAGACAGCTGCGCTAAACCCTGAGCCACCATGCTACCCCTTTTCAAATAAATGAGACGACACTTACTTAATAATACTGTCTTCTTAGTTAATGTTGTGCTAAAGCAGATGTCTACGGAGGGTTTGCTGTGTCCTTCTATTCATGTCAATGATCATTTAGCATCTACCTGAGCCTTTTACGTACTGTACTTTCTATTTTGCTGCTTGATTTACTGCTTGGCCAAGCAATTTATTCTGTCTGACCCTTAAAAAGTGTTTTTACATTACCATGCAAGACTTTTAAAATTTCTGACTTTGGAGGGTAATATTTCAAGAGAATTTAAGTTAAAGTTGAATTCCAGGTTTTCTTATTTGATGAAATATTTTTTCATCTGTATTCTCAAGCAAAGAACCCTAAGGTGAAAGAATAAATTTAACAAAATATAAGGAAAAACTTATATTACCTTCATAACATTCAGAGAAGGAGGCAAATAAATAATAAAAACATGATTTATGAGCAGAGGCGTTGATGCAAACATTTTAGAGAAAAGAATATAGTGAATGTTCAGCCATGTATGAAAATGAGAATCACCTTAATGGCAGGTACTTCATTCTAAAATAAACTGAAAAATAAAAAAGTATCTTTTTTATGTTTTGATTTTTATATTACGTAGATCAAAATTATTGGCAAATATTTTGACAAAGTGATTATGCTTCACCTTTCCCATAGTAGAGATGAATTAAACAGACAAAGTGAATTGTATCCCGTGTGAATCAGTGCAGCCTGCACACATAAGCAATGATTGCTTGTTTAGCTTGTTGTTGGGAAATTTTTAAAAATTCTTAATAAAAGTACTGCATTATGACTAATTATATGACTCAGTTTTTTTTAATGTTCTTCACTTCTGTCTTTGCTTTTTATTTATTAATACTTGGAGACTTCATTTTCTGGTTCTGTTATCTTTCCGCTAAAACACATAGGTTTTTAAAAATGAATGTACTTTTTGATTTACTAAGCTGTCTGGATTTATTTATCTTCATTCGTTATTAATGTACTGACAGATTATTTTTTGTGAAATTGTGGAGTTCACTACTTCGCATATGTAGCAAAGTCTTTCTTACTTTATTGAGGAGAAGCATGTTCAATTGAAGTTTCTTACAGAGTAATATAAAAACTTTGTTAGGCATTGTGCAATTTGAATAAAGTCACAAAGGAGCCAAGCAGATGACAATAGGTGATTCAATCAGTTACTGTCAATTCAATTCAATTTATTCTTATAAGGCACTCTTCTATTTATTTATTGTGCTGTCCCACTTTTCAACTACAGAACAGTTAAAATTAAGAAAGATGCAAAATCACAATGCCAAACCCCAGATGTTTCCATTTTTTCAAATACACAGCCCTATCCACTCCTAGTAACAGAGGGCAAATTTGGAATTTCCATTGAACCAATCAAGAATGTCTTTGGGGTGTGGAGTGTACCGAAGCAATAGGAGACCACCGGTTTGGTAGAAACTGCACGCTCCACTCTGACAGTGACAAGACCAGGAAATGAGTCTCCCATGACCTCTCTTTCATTTCGGTGCCTCAGAGTAATTATAATTATTTAGCAGGTACAACTTAAACAAGTAGCTCGTTCTAGATGCTGCCGGCTGTTTACCCACACTGGCACTTGCAGAAGGGTTTCTAAATACAGTGTTCACTTCTCTTATGAAGTAATGATCTTTCCCAGTCTGGTTTTCCTCATGTCTTCACTCTGTGCTCATTATTCCTCTGTTAACTTGCCACTCAAACAGTAACAGCTTTGGATATGAATCTGTGGTATTCTATTAATTGAAGATAGTTTTAAAATAACACAAGTATATTGAAATTGTTTTGATTATGTCATGCGATTTTTAGATAATTTTGGTTGCTAGATTCAAAAATGAAAACCATTTTTCTCCAACACATAGCATTTTTCCACACAACATATTTTTCTTTAATTGTCAATTGTAAAAGAATCCTAAAAGGAGTACTTTTTCATAGGTCAGGTCAGGTCAGGTTGGGGTGCATGCACTGGTACAGTACGTTGCTGCACCCACCACACGACAGCTCGGGATCCTGGTTGGCAACCCCCTCAGGCAGACACGTGGGCCAGTCCCACCCTCTGGAAATGACCTTCTGTCTGCCACAGCCAGGTGTTACGTGGGTGTCCTCTTGGCCTGGTCCAGCCTCTTAGGTCCTGAACAATGTTGATCCTGCGAGCTGGATCACCTTCAGGGAATTGCACCACATGGCCATAGTGCCGTAACTGACGGTCCCTCACAATGTAGGTAATGTACCTCATTTGGGACCCGCTCATTTGACACAAAGTTAAACCAGTGGTACCCAAGGACACAGTTAATTGGCAATGTGAAATGTGAATGTGACACTGTCCCCCTAGCTGAGGCGTCACCAGATGGCTAATCGTTCCTTCATAAGTCTAGAGATTTTGGTCGAGGAGGAGGCCTTGGAATAATTCATTGTAACAAAATGCAAATCACTTCTAAAAATGTAGGCAACTTTACATCCTTTGAAGCATTCATTTTAAATATTAAAACAGATTCCAACACAATTATAGTGCTAGTCTACAGACCACCATGGCCGTATTCAATGTTCATGACTGAATTTAGCAACCATCTATCTGATTTGGCTATAAATTATGATCATGTAGTACTGATGGGGGATTTTAATGTACATATTGATGTGCAAACTGACACTTTTAGCAAATATTTTACTAATTTGTTAAATTCAGTAGGATTTTGTCAGATTGTCAAAGGTCCAACTCATAATCATAACCACACATTAGATTTAATTATAACTTACAAAGTTGAAATTCAAAATTTAAATATCACAAATGAAGTTATTTCTGATCACTACTTAATTACATTTGATTTAGTCCTGCCCTTGTCAACACACTCCCAGATTAAAACAAAGACAGTTCGACATCTAGATTGTAATTCTGCTTCAAAATTTATAGATACTTTGAGTAAGTCGAGTGTAACTGCGGAAAACCATTCAGATCAGTTAACATCAAATGTAAACGTGGAAAACAATTTAGATCAGCTAACATCACATTATAATGTGACCTTGAGAGATGCTCTGGACACAGTGGCTCCCCTTAAAACAAAAGTGATCAAAGCACATAGAAGCTGTCCCTGGTTTAAGGAAAACACTTGAGCTCTTAAATTAGAGTGTCGAAAACTGGAGCACAGATGGAGAACAACAAAGCTACACGTCTTTCAAATTGCATGGACAGAGAGTGTTAATAAATATAAAAAAGCCCTCTTTAAAGCTCGCTCAGAATACTATTCTACATTAATAGATAACAATAATAAAAATCCTCGGGTACTGTTTAGAACAGTGGCTAAATTAACAAATGGAAATTCAGATCAACAGTGCAAAATACCAACAGATATTAGCAATACAGACTTTATGAAATTCTTCAATGAGAAAATTAAAAATATAAGATCCCAGATCTCTGCATCACACTACAAACCAAATACTAGCTTAGCAGACCCTGTCTCACATTGCATTCAGCACTTTAGTAATTTTAATCCTGTAACCGAGCAGGAAGTCTTAACTTTAATTTCTAATTTGAAGCCCACTACTTGTTCCCTAGATCCAGTGCCAACAAAACTAGTAAAAAGTGCAATGAATGTTCTTGCATTGCCTATTCTAAACATTATCAGTAGTTCATTATTGCATGGCACAGTACCCGATACACTAAAAGTGTCAGTCATTAAACTATTACTTAAAAAGTCAGACCTAGACCCACACATACTAAATAATAATAGGCCTATTTCAAATCTACCGTTTCTCTCTAAAATACTAGAAAAAGTAGTCGCCAATCAGCTTCAGTCACACCTTACGTATTACAATTTATTTGAGAAATTCCAGTCTGGTTTTCACACTGGTCATAGTACAGAAACAGCACTAACGCGGATTGTAAACGACATTCTGATATCCTCTGATGAAGGAAACTCCACTGTAATTATGTTGTTGAACTTAAGTGCAGTATTTGACACCATCGACCATTCTATTTTATTACACAGGCTAGAAAATGCTGTTGGGCTTACAGGCAGCATGCTCGCTTGGTTTAGTTCTTATTTATCAAATCGATTCCAATATGTACAGAAATGTGCTGACAGTACTCCATCATTATACACAGAAGTAAGATATGGTGTCCCGCAGGGCTCAGTACTGGGACCTTTACTGTTTTCACTTTACATGCTTCCACTGGGATCTATCATTAGGAAACATAATGTTAATTTTCACTTGTATGCAGATGACACCCAGTTGTACCTTTCATTTAAATCAGATGAAGTTTCTCTGATGTTGTCTTTAATTAGTTGTGTTAGCGAATTAAAGGAGTGGATGAATGAGAACTACTTGTCCTTAAATACAGATAAAACAGAGATGTTAATTGTTGGAGGGAATGACGCTGATCATAACAATATTTTGTCATCATTTAACTCAGTTGGAATCCCATGTCATTTAAAGCGCGTATTACAAAGTTGTCCAAAACATGTTTCTTCCATCTTAAAAATGTTAGGAAATTAAGACGCTTTCTAAATAAACAGCATTCTGAGAAATTAATTCATGCATTTATCTCTAGTAGGATTGACTACTGCAATGCAGTGTTCACTGAATGTTCAAACTGTTCTTTATACAGCCTCCAGTTAATACAAAATGCGGCTGCAAGAATTATTACAAGAACAAGAAAATACGAACACATAACTCCAGTTCTTAAATCCTTACACTGGTTCCCGGTTAAGTTTAGGGCAGATTTCAAAATCCTTCTTTTAACATATAAAGCATTAAATGGCCGAGGTCCGGCTTACTTGTCTGAACTTATCATGACTTACAAACCAGAGCGCACATTAAGATCTCAAGATGCTAGTCTGCTTATGGTTCCAAGGATTAATAAAATAACAATAGGAGGTCGAGCTTTTAGTTACAGGGCCTCTAAACTGTGGAATGGTCTGCCTGCTACTATAAGAGATGCCCCTTCGGTCTCAGCTTTTAAATCCTGGCTGAAGACTCACTACTTCAGTTTAGCATATCCTGACTAGAGCTGCTGATTAACCGTACATACTGCATCTCTGTTGTTAGTCATTAACACTAAAACATAAGTAACATGATAGTTAGAATTGGATACTAACCCTCACCTATTCTGTTTCTCTTCTCGGTACTCAAACGTGGCACTTGGTGCCACGGCCCACCTGCCAAGTTGTTTTGCCTGCCTAAGGTAAAGTCATCCCTGATGGAGGATCGCAGGAATCATGAGAAAGAGGGGTCCTTTCATCGGATTGGCTGGCCCAACACTGTTTCAGCCGTGGAATGGCCAAATGGGGGAGGCAGCTTGATGGATGAGGTTTCCAGGTGTCTAAAATTATCCAAATCTTATTATGTGATATCATCTACTGTTAAATTCTGCTCCGTACTTCTAAAAAATTTTTAATTTTTTATTGAGGATTTGTTCTGTTCTGTGTATTGTATTGTATTGATCCCCTTCTTTTGACACCCACTGCATGCCCAACCTACCTGGAAAGGGGTCTCTCTTTGAACTGCCTTTCCCAAGGTTTCTTCAATTTTTCCCTACTAGGTTTTTTTTGGGAGTTTTTCCTTGTCTTCTTAGAGAGTCAAGGCTGGGGGGCTGTCAAGAGGCAGGGCCTATTAAAGCCCATTGCGGTACTTCCTGTGTGATTTTGGGCTATACAAAAATAAACTGTATTGTATTGTATTGTATTGTAATGTGTCCTATGATGAAATGGCATCATATTCAGGTGCCTTTTCCATCCTGTGCCCAGTTCTAGGTATCTAGAGCCAGATTGAATTAAGCAGGATTGAGAATGTTATTTTTAACAATGCAGAAGAATAGAAGGATCAAAGCTACATGTATTTTATTATTATTTAAATGTATGTATCTGGACCTCATATTTTCCTTAGTACTACCTGAAGACATTGGCAGAATGCCCGGTGTCACTAACTCATTTGTGCTTGCATCACTTGAAACTCCCTCTGAACAGTCTATCTCATTTGTTAGCGTGTCACAATACTCCTACTCACACACACTCCTTCACATGACATAAAAAATGGTCCTAATTCTAAAGTCTGCTATTTTTCAAGCAATGATCAAAGACCTCCACTAACCATGCACCCTGCTCACTGGACCCAATTACAGGGCTCCTGGGGTTCAAGAACCTATCCTAGTAGCATCAGACATGAAGAAAGAAGCTCTGGATGGGGCACCAATCCATCGCAGGACTCAAGGACAACTTAGAATCAATAACTGCACTAATTACAAGCCTAACTGAAGATCTTCAGGATGTGGCAGGAAACCAGAATATCCAAAGCAAACCTACAAAGGCATGTGTAAGTCGACACAGATAATCAGCAAGACAAAAATTGTGAGGCATTAGCGCAATGACTCTGACGCTCATTAAACAGGCAAGGCTTACATTTGACCACAAATTTAAATACATGCAACCAAATGTCAACCGAATTCTTATGACAAGCTGGTATGAAGTATGAAGCACTTCACTTTACACTAGCTCCCATTTAGTGGCATGGATTGTGTTCATTTCAATGCTAATAATCTAAAACTTCACAGTAAATTCAGAATTATTCTACACATAAAAGCATAACCAACATTTTTACCAGTGAGATTAATAACAGAATGACAAAAAATTAAGTTCTAACAGAAATGGAGCTGTAAAGGGGGAAAACTGCAACTACCGAACAACATTCCTTGAGGATACTTATGTTATGGACATATCTGACATAAGACTGGGTTAAACAAAGTATATATTCATCTATTATTTAGTGCCGTTGCTGTCTATCTATCTATCTATCTATCTATCTATCTATCTATCTATCTATCTATCTATCTATCTATCTATCTATCTATCTATCTATCTATCTATCTATCTATCTATCTATCTATCTATCTGGATTTAGACTTGGCTTTCATGTAAAATGTTAGCCTACACAGTGAACCCTTTGCAACAAAAGCAGCAACTTAATGCTCTTTGCAAGCCACACATATTAAACATTTAAACCAGAAGCAAACAAAACATTGATTAAATTCATTAGCAAACTCACTCAATCAAGCTGAGGTTTATGAGTCGATTACAAGGCATAAAGAGGTATTGGATATAGTGCCAGTCCATCGAAGGGCACACATTCATACACACAACCGCATTAGGCTAATTTTGTAAACATCTGTTAGCCTGACATTTCCAGTGTGGTAAAGGAGGATGGACTACCTGGAGAAAAAACCCAAGTACACACAGGAGAAACGTGCAAATGCCACTGCTCCCGTCCTCATTGTAGAATCATGGATTCAGAAATACTATAACAGTAACAGAAAGAGCCAACAGAATTTATTTGATATAGGAGCTTATAAATACAGTATGTATATATATTTTTACAACAGCACAAGCAAATTAAATGACTTCCTTAAGGTCACAAAGTTAGGGACAGAGCCATACTTGCAGCCTAATCATGTACATGTCCTTAATCTTTACACCACACAGGAAAGAAGAAAAGGAAGTAAAATATCTCTCCTTCATAGCAATAAGGCATAAGCATGTGTGTGTATGTGTATATACACTAGACAGAGTCCCAGGTTCAGAGAATCTTTTTATTCTTCTGTTTCCTTCTTTAAAAAGATTTCTTTACCACAATTCAATATAGTTAAATTAAAAAAAAATCCTCTTCCTTTTGTTTTCTTTTCTCTTGCTTTCCTTTCTTCCTTCTTTCACTTCTGTTCCAGATGAGCATTGTCTCACTCTATTTTTTTTTGTTCTTTATTTCGCCTTATACAATTTCTTGTATTAGGAATTTGTTAGTTTTCGCATACCCCTTAGGGTGAGAGGGCAGGGTCAGCCATTGTAAAGCACCCCTGGAGCAATTACAGGTTAAGTGTCTTGCTCAAGGGCCCAGCAGAGTAGGATCTCTTTTGGCAGTGACGGGGATTTGAACCGGCAACCTTCTGGATACCAGCACAGATCCTTAGCCTCTGTGCTTGAGTCTGGCTCACCTGGCTGAGGAGGAGGATGAGTTTCTTTTAATATGGGACTCAGAAATACTTCCAGTTCTTCACCAGTATACCTTGGAAGCACTACTTGGTCAGACAGAAGAGGGCAGGGTAGCCTCACCCCTAAGTGCTCTCACCAGATGTCTCTGACAGGTCTTCCATGCAGCTCTATGGGAATCCAGACTTGAACAGCACCATACAGCATACTGGGTGAACATACAGTATCACCCCAGCAGGCAGTCAACCACTGCCTGTATACTGTAATGGTGACCCATCCAGAAAAGATACCACTCACTGTCCCAACCATGTCACCTGTCCAACCACGAGTTCCTGTCATGTGCATGGGCTTTATTGAGTGTCTTACAGTTACCAGTTTATTGGGACACCAGGGTGACTGAAGAGGGAATTACACCATCATTTATAACAGCAATTTCCATTCCTGTTCTCCTGTTTAGAGGAAGTCCTGTCCAAAGACTGATGCCATGTCTGTGTCCCCTCCTCACTTCTTCATGTACAAACAACATAAAAGAGACGCAACATAGGAAGTCAACATTGTCACTTTACCAGCATCAATCCTATGAAGCATACATACTGTTAGTGAGATTCATAACAGGCCTCATTCTTCTCTTCTTATATATATATATTATATATATATACTTATGTACATGTGATTTCTCAGTTTTTTTATTTTTAATAAATTTGCAAAAACCTCAAGTAAACTTTTTTCACATTGTCATTATTGGGTGTTGTGTGTAGAATTCTGAGGAAAGAAATGAATTTAATCCATTTTGGAATAAGGCTGTAACATAACAAAATGTGGAAAAAGTGATGCGCTGTGAATACTTTCTGGATGCACTGTATATATATATATATAAATACACACATACTAGCTGTGTAAGCCCGTGCTGTAGAAAGCTCATGGTTCTAGAAACTATTGAAATTGTCAAAAAAAAAACTGAAATGTACAGATGTCAGGTAATTGAAAGGAATTACTCTGGGCATCTCTCTCCTAGGAGGTCTCGTGTTGCCGATGTGCTCACATCACTTGTGTATTAGTGGCGGGAGGAAAAGTAAAGGATACCGTTTTGCTGATGTTAGTGGCTAAGCGACTTTGTCTTTCTTCTGAGGTTTCATTTTGCTGACGTGCTGGTCCCACTTGTGTTATTAGTGGCTAAGCAAGTTTTCTGTTTCCTCGGTGGTGAAGCCCTTACCCTGACTCCACCTCTCACTTCTCACTCACTTACAATATATATATTGTAAGGTTTCTAAACTCTTTTGGGACTCTCCCCAACGGGAGGATATGAAGAGTGTCCCGAAGCATGATCGCCACGTTCAGGGAAGACAGCCTATCGGTTGCTGGGGCAACCACAGACTCCCAGCGCCGTAGCAGCTCACAGCGAAGACAAATCCGAAAAGATTGTGATCGCACTATGAGCACCTGCCATTAATGGGTGATGCAAGGAACATTATAAAAGAAGGGGCACAGTATTACTTGGCCATTAACCTGGTCACGTCCCTGCCTGATTGCTGTGTCTGTGTATAGGAGAGTGGTGCATCCCGCTACAATAAATAACCGTGGTGTTCCTGTTTCAAGCTGAATAAAAGCTGGTTTTGCTGAAGTACTGAGACTCAGCCTTGTGTTTGCGGTGCAAGAGGGGGACTCACACGTCACAATATATGTATACAATTTCATTCACAGAAACATCGTTATATTGATATAATAGTGATCAGAAAATTATTGAAACCTAAATATAGGCTTATATACAAATGTGATAATACCCATTTTAAGTTTCTTTGTCTTACTAACTTAAATGAACGAAAAGTGAATAATAGCACCTCACACATGAAGAGACCAGGCTTCAAATCCCAGATTAGTCACTGTGTTTGTTTCTAAAGAAATTCAGGTTAGGATGTCTGGAAGTGGCCCTTATAAAGGAATGTTTCCCTATGGAGGTTACATCCATAGGTCCTGCCTTGCACCTGTAGCTGTCAGGACAGCACCCTACCACTCTGTAATGAGCTGAGTGGGCTCAGAAAATGGATGAACTTTTGAATGAAAGCTTTCTGAATGTGAGAAAAAAATAAAACTTCACACCAGGTTTTGCTTGATCATGGAAATGATGGCTGGAACAAACCGTAAAAAAGTAACTAAGAAAAAAAAAACAAGCTCACATTTTTCACACAGAAAAATGGGGATCATTTGCCCTCTAAAGTGTTATTTCATTTTTTAAAGTAGTTCTCCTACAGAGCTGACCTTCAGTTGCAGAATAAATCATAAACTGAGGCCCATCCACTATTCCATACTTAACCCCTGTTTAGTATTTCTCACTGCAGCTTTTCTATTTTCTCTTTTTTTTTTGCAATGTTCTGTTTGGTTTTCCAACACAAATATTTGACAAATCATTAACCTCAAGCCCATCTGACACGGCCCTTGTATTTGCTTAGGTTGCATTGCTCTGCTTTATGCTTTGTGATTTTTATGAGTTCATCTGTGCCTTTCACATTTTCGGCTTATTTCCCTAAAAAAGGTTTCCACTAAGGATAATGTATTCATCTTAAGGCTTTTGCAGAACACTTTTAAATAGATATGTAAATGTAATTGTGAAAGTGATCCTCTACGTATTGCTGTGTACTGCTAATTGCCTTCAAACACTACATATACGCATTCGCTTAATTGCTTGCAATTTTAAAATCCTGTGAAAGAAAAGTTTTGGAAACTGCTATAATTATTAGAAACATAAAAATGAAAGAAAAAAATCGTGCTCACAGACATCAGGTGTACGCAATTGTCGGAAAACGCTGCCTTTAACAGAATTAACTTATTTCTGTTTCTGTGCAGAATTATGATCAGAAGATTTAAAATAAATGTCCTTCAAGGTAAATTGTTTCCAATAGATATATCTATATTATTCACTGTAAGAGATTCAAAGGCACAATTACTGTATCTGACTCTTTGGTTCTGGCGTGCATAAAATGCACGGCAAAATGTAATAAACATTGCAGTTGCTTTTCCTGATACAATTTTTATCATCATTGAAGAAAATAAAACAACATAAGCTTTAAGTTTTAACATCTATTTTCTGAGTCTCCTTACATTGACTCAAAGCCTTGGACAGGGCATCACAGTACACTCTCACTTGTCCTGGGCCAATTCAAGCCACTAATTAAACTAAGGAACCTTTATATTGGGATGCCCCATTGCCTGAAGCCATGGCCGCCAAACGCTGTAGGGGCATCTAGTATTTTCATAAATGAAAACAGGCAAGGGCAAATGAAAAGACAAACACAAGATTTTACGTGTAAATAGGGCATTCCCATGTGCAGAAATGAAAAAATGCTTTCAGTAAAACACAGTGTGCAAAAGGGAACTGTAATCAATGACTAAAACACATTTAAAAAACAACAAGCAGCTCTTCCTAGAACCTTCCACCAATCAACCAATGCAGTCCTATAACACTCATTCTGTAAGTGGCAGCCCCATTGCTATATCATCTCCTTTCTGACGATAACACTAGCAACATAACATTTACCCCGCTTACTCCATTCTCACGCTGCAGCTCTAGTGGACCCTCCTCCCATAGTTCCTCATTCCAGCACACCTCACTTATCTCCTCTGCTTTCTCTCAGTGAATGAGAAGATCTGACAACACTAGCCTCTGAACTTGATCCCATTATCAGCTCCCTCCTGCCACCACAGTTGGTACCCTCAGGGAGTTCTCAAGGGGTCATCTGTCTCCCCTGCTCCTTCCGTCACTCCGCGGGTTAAAGACCTCTTCATCAGAAACACACCATGGTGTCTTCAGACCGGTCTCACCCCCAGATCTCCTTTCTCTGTCCTTTCTTCAAACTTTGAACCCCTTCCTCACCACTACTCAGACAATTTATCTACCCGGTGTAGGCGTCTCCTGATTTCAACATTAACTGCTTGCTAATTCCACACTACAGCTACACTCACTGATCTGAGTATCACCTAAATGAAATCTGCATTTGCCATATTGTGATGGCCCCATGACATGCAGTGTCACAGATAATGCCAGGCCATCACTGAAACCCAAGTGCTTGGAGCTGTGATGGATTAGTCTTAAGAAATGTGCTACTATGCTAAGCCAATAACAATAACAGAATGTTATGAACACACATTATTCAGTTCAAGGTTGCTAGAGATGAAAACTTTTTCCAGCAACTTCAAGCACAAGGCAAGATGTAGTCCTAGATGAGATGGCAATCTATCACAGGGCACAATATCTCACCAGGCTATGGTAAAGTCACCAATTAAGCTCCTCAAAGACAAACCAGCATTACAATCTGGGAGCTTAGAGGGGTGAGGCAACAGAATTAACCTCCGTGCTGCCATGGCCCTATAAAACTAATCATGTAACCTGAAATTGTTTCACTTTGCACAACATTTTACTGCAGAACAGCAAGGAATTCTGAGAACACTGGAAAATGAAATTCATTCAAGAAAACAGACAGGTTAAGAGTTGCTGAGCCACAAATGAAACCCCTGTCCCTAGATGTGGAGTACCAACCACTCTGCCACCATCATTTTTTGAAATATGTATATTTTTATATTTTAAGAGTTTGTGCCATTACACAAGCAAATGGAAACTTCATAAAATAGTTTCAGAATGCTGTAAATCTTTACAGTACTAACCTCTGAGCCTCCCCGAGGCCAAATTTCAACATTTCACACTGCAAAATTGAAATCTAAACAAGTGAGAAGTTTTTATATCACAATATTAAATCTTGTTTTCCTTATTGTAAAAATGATTGACTTATCAAAAAATTTGTATTTATGATTATTTAGCTTACTTTAAGAAATCATCTCAAGTAAATGTTGCTTATCCCAATGGCAGATTTTTTTTTTTGCTAAATAAAAACAAAACAACTCCCATTTAAAGTTTTCTTGTCTAGCTTTTGCAGATGCATTTGTACTTCTAAAACAGCCACTAAATTCTAATTCTTAACTCCATGATTAATATACATTTAAATGACAAATATAATTTTGACAGAGTGTAGTCAACAAAATAAGGCCGATTTTAAATAAAACACATTATTATTAAGAAGCCATTCACTTACATAGTATACATTTAACCCAGGTAGTCCAATTCAGGGTTCTGTGAGGGTCCAAGCCTCAGCAGTATGTGGCGCAAGGTGGGACCTAACCATGGACGGGGCCTCAGTCCATCGTAAGACCCACTCACAAGAGTTCAGTCTCAAGTCACCAGTTAAATAATTTTGGGAACATGGGAGGAAGACTGCAGCACCTGAAAGCAAAACCACTAGAACAAGGATGGAATATATGAAAACTCCACATGGACAACAATAGAACAGAGGATTTCATGACCTCTGCTAATCCTTCTTTTGGTTGCAGAAACCCAGAGAATGTTATTCTCCACTGGATTTTTTTTTACCCTTTCCCACTGACTATCTGAAGCTTCATATAACTGTGTTCATAAGAATTACTTACGAGCACTATGAAATCAGTTTGTTTTTTGACCCCCACATGTGATATACCACTCAACTTCTCATGATGTCTAGTTATACAAGATGTGGAGCTTTTGTTATTACCCCCTCTTTTTGGTGCTCTAGACCTGAAAAAAAAATAATTTTTGTGCAGGAAATTACATTTTTGAAATAAAGAGTAAACTAATAGGTGTCTTCTGAAGTTATGCATGCCACATCAGCAAACATCACCCTGTAGTAGGATACAAAGGGGTCAAATTGACTCCTTTCCACAAAACTTCAGAAAAATGGGATTCAGTAATATGACTGGCAGTGAGAAATCAAAGTCGATTGCTCAGCAGGTGGTGGAAACTTAAAGCCAACGGTCTCTTAGTGATTCAGCTGAATAAGGAAAGCGCCAAAGCACCGAAGTTACTACAAAAACGGAGAAGATGATATCAGCACTAAAAACATAAGTTCTATCTGCTCTCTGACCATTGAGGGCACGTTTATATGTTGTGTGTCCTGCAGCATGTACAGTTCAAGTTTTCCAGCCAACAGTGTAGACAGATTCACCTGCCAAAAGTGTTTAGTTAATTTAGAGTTGGTCTGGAAAATTCGTGAATTGGAGGACCACGTTAGGAACCTGATAGCAATTAGGCAAACCGAAAATTGGATCGAGTCGGTTTGTTTAGACAATTTGGCTACTTCTGATTCGGCTTCAGTCTCTCCAGGTCCCACTGTAGTCAGTGCGCGGCCGAAGTTAGCAGCACCAATTCAGCCACAGGGATAGTGGGTAACAGTAAGGCGGGGGTCTAAGAAGCCAAAATTTAGTCCCTCATCACCCAGGTCACCAATTCGGACCCAGAACAGATTCTCAGCACTCCGCAATGCACCTGTGGAAACTGAGAATAAGAAAATTCTCATAATTGGCGTTTCCATAGTGCAGAATGTTAGAATTCCAAACTATGTTAAATCAGCAGTTTATGTTAAATTTCTTGCAGGGGCCAAGATTTCTGACATAGAGGCCACATTGGACCGTGTCACCGACAATGAAGTATTTACCTTATTGCTGCATGTCAGAACTAATGAAATTTATTTACAGCAATCTGTGGTATTAAAGAGGAACTGCATCTCTCTATGTACCAAAGCTAAAAGAAAATGTCGGAATTTAATTGTATCTGGCCCCTTACCAAGTTTATATAGAGGGGATGTGATTTATAGCAGATTGCGTTCCCTTCACTGCTACCTAGAAACCTGGTGTGCAAATAAAAGCATAGCGTTTGTGAACAATTGGGATGATTCTTGGGAAAGGCCTGGATTTTTCAAAAGAGATGGTCTTCATCCTAACTGGAGGGGATCTTATGTATTTTCCCAAAATATGGTAGCAAAACTTCCTGGCTGACTGATTAGAACACCATCCAGGCCGCAATCATGTGATCTTAAATCACAGGCTATTGTTTATCCCACCTGTTACTATCCTGAAGCTGTTACCCATAATCCCTGTTGTGGGGCATCCAGTAAATTTAGCCTTGATGCAAACCTTAAATTACTTGATAACCAAAAATAATGTGTATAATTAGACCAAGTGATAAAACCAGACCCTCCACCAGGGGTATCTGTAATAGAAATTTAAACAAAAAATATATCATCAGTTCAGAAAGAAGCATGCAGTTTTAAATGCTGCTTGTTGAACATTCACTCTCTTGGCAGTAAAGCTGTTTTGGTAAATTATATTATATTAAGTACTAAATCTAATCTGTGTCTTCTCATTGAAACCTGGCTTAGTAAATGTGACACTGTCCCCCTAGCTGAGGCGTCACCAGATGGATACTTGTTCCTTCATAAGTCTAGAGATTCTGGTCGAGGAGGAGGCCTTGGAATAATTCATTGTAACAAAATGCAAATCACGTCTAAAAATGTAGGCGACTTTACATCCTTTGAGGCATTCATTTTAAAAATTAAAACAGATTCCAACACAATTATAGTGCTAGTCTACAGACCACTAGGGCCATATTCATTGTTCATGACTGAATTTAGCAACCTTTTATCTGACTTGGCTATAAATCATGATCACGTAGTACTGATGGGGGATTTTAATGTATATATTGATGTGGAAACTGACACTTTTAGCAAATGTTTTACTTATTTGTTAAATTCAGTAGGAGATTGTCAAAGGTCCAACTCATAACCACATATTAGATTTAATTATAACTTACAAAGCTGAAACTCAAAATTTAAATATTACTCTATTAAATGAAGTTATTCCCTATCACTACTTAATTGCATTTGATTTAGTCCTGCCCTTGCCAATTCACTCACAGATTAAAACAAAGACAGTGCAACATCTAGATTGTAATTCTGCTTCAAAATTTATAGATACTTTGAGTAAGTCAAGAGTAATTGTGGAAAACCATTTACGTAGATCAGTTAAAACCAAATGTAAACGCGTAAAACAATTTAGATCAGCTAACATCACATTATAATGTGCCCTTGAGAGATGCTCTGGGTGCAGTGGCTCCCCTTAAAACAAAAGTGATCAAAGCACATAGAAACTCTCCCTGGTTTAATGAAAACACTCAAGCTCTTAAATTAGAGTGTCGAAAACTGAAGCGCAGATGGAAAACAACAAAGCTACATGTCTTTCAAATTGCATGGACAGAGAGTGTTAAAAAATATAAAAAAGCTCTCTTTAAAGCTTGCTCAGAATACTATTCTACAATAATAGATAGCAATAATAAAAATCCTTGGGTACTGTTTAGAACAGCGGCTAAATTAACAAATGGGAATTCAGATCTACAGTGCAAAATACCAACAGATATTAGCAGTACAGACTTTATGAACTTCTTCAATGAGAAAATTAAAAATATAAGATCCCAGATCTCAGCATCACAGTACAAACCGCATACTAGCTTAGCAGACCTTGCCTCACATTGCATTCAGCACTTTAGTAATTTTAATCCTGTAACTGAGCAGGAAGTCTTAACTTTAATTTCTATAATGAAACCTACTACTTGTTCCTTAGATCCAGTGCCAACAAAACTAGTAAAAAGTGCAATGGATGTTCTTGCAGCACCTATTCTAAACATTATCAATAGTTCATTATTGCATGGCACAGTACCTGATGCACTAAAAGTGTCAGTCATTAAACCATTACTTAAAAAGTCAGACCTAGACCCACACATTCTAAATAATTATAGGCCTATTTCAAATAGAAAAATTAGTCGCCAATCAGCTTCAGTCACACCTTATGCATTACAATTTATTTGAGAAATTCCAGTCTGGTTTCCGCACTGGTCATAGTACAGAAACGGAAGTAACGCGGGTTGTAAATGACATTCTGATATCCTCTGATGAAGGAAACTCCACAGAAATTATGTTGTTAGACTTAAGCGCAGCATTTGACACCATTGACCATGTTCATTTTCATTCATATGCAAATGATAACCAGTTATACCTTTCATTTAGATCAAATGAAGTTTCTCTGATGTTGTCTTTAATTAGTTGTGTTAGTGAATTAAAGGAGTGGATGGATGAGAACTACCTATCTTTAAACACCAATAAAACAGAGATGTTAATTGTTGGAGGGAATGACGCTGATCACAACAATATTCTGTCATCATTTAACTCAGTTGGAATCACCATTAATATTATTGAATCAGCCTGCAATCTAGGAGTTATCTTTGACTCTAGCATGTCATTTATAGCGCATATTACAAAGTTCTCCACATCATGTTTCTTCCATCTTAAAAATGTTGAGAAATTAAGGTGCTTTCTAAATAAACAGGATTCTGAGAAATTAATTCATGCATTTATTTCTAGTAGGATTGACTACTGCAAAGCGATGTTCACTGGATGTTTAAACTGTTCTTTATACAGCCTCCAGTTAATCCACAATGCTGCTGCAAGAATTATTACAAGAACAAGAAAATATGAACACATAACTCCAGTTCTTAAATCCGTACACTGGCTCCCGGTTAAGTTTAGGGCAGATTTCAAAATCCTCCTTTTAACATATAAAGCATTAAATGGCCAAGGTCCGGCTTACTTGTCTGAACTTATCATGACTTACAAACCAGAGCGCACATTAAGATCTCAAGTTGCCGGTCTGCTTATGATTCCAAGGATTAATAAAATAACAGCAGGAGGTCGAGCTTTTAGTTACTGGCCCCTAAACTGTGGAATGGTCTGCCTGCTACTATAAGAGATGCCCCTTCGGTCTCAGCTTTTAAATCCCGGCTGAAGACTCACTAGATTTTCCTTAGTATTGTATGTTTAACCAGGTTTAAATAAGGCCACTGTGGCACGCATGCCATACATTTGCACTCAGACAGAATGAGTCATTATTTTCTTAACTAAATGACTGACAGTTAATCAGAGAATTCTTAACAAGTCAATGAATCAGTTAATCAGTGACATGATAAATTACTAATCAATGAATATATCAATTGAAAATTAATCAACTAATCAAGCAATAAGGATGATTTAATTGATGACTAATAACCTAATCAAGTAACATACTGTTATTTTGTTTAAACGTATCTTAGCAGCGCGCATCCCACCCTGTGCCTCTTCCTGGCTTCTGCCCACTGCTGGCTGCTGCACAAAAATAATCAAGAAAAATGCCATCATAATATACACTTTATAATCCAAACAGTTCAATACAAATTAACACAACTGTTGATTATGTATGAGGCTTAACCATTTTGTTTTACAGAACACTATTCATTTTGTAAGTCGTCCAGCTGTCTATTTTATATCACTTATCCATTTTAAACAGCCCAGAATCTTGAGAAGCCAGAACTTTTCTTGGAGGTAGTAGGTGTGGGCCATGAAGTGGGCTTGTGTTGGATGCCAGTTTACACATCCGCTCATGCACATCAGGCCATTTTTGAGCCACCAGTTAGACTAACGGTTTAAGTTACACACAAACAAGGAGAACATGCGAATCTCACACCAAGTGCTGTTAGGTGGCACCATTATTCACTGCCTGAACATTACAATCAATAAATCAGATAAAAGCCATACTGTAGTGTGAATTTATCATGGAGAACACAGCCTAATTCCTCCTTAGACATTTTACAGCTACTGTACACAGGGTATAGATTTTCATTTACTCATTTAACAAATTCAGATGATCCTTTAATCTGTCCAATTTTAGCCTTGTCAATAAAGAGGTTTTAAAATCTCTGAAACTAACTACAAATAAGTATGTCAACAGCCACATTTTTCTAAGCTGTCGTGTATCTCTGCACCATTCTGTTCAACTTGCTTACCCAGGACTCCATTTCTTTTGCAGAATGTTCTCCTACAAGGCTTGACTGTTCCTGTAGGGTTTTGTTTCACTTTTTAATGCTCTACTCAAATTCATTAACAACATCTTTTCCAGATTTGCATAAAATGCTTTAAAATACGATTTAAATGTTTCATAAATATCTTACCTGATGTTGGCAGGCTGCCACTGCAAGCACAGGGATGTTTGGTTTCTTTCATTGTTTGTGTGAGAAAGGCGAAGGACGTGGAGTTAATGTTACAATGACACATTTGCCTTCTTTCTGAAACTTTAGGTTCAATTTAGTACTGTAGCAATGTTGCCTTTGTTTTTTTTTTTTATATATTTTTTTTGTTTTCTTTAAAGTGATCATTTCACTGCACATTTTATATATAGAGTGAGGCACCCTGTTTAGCATTTCTGCCTCATGTCTCCAGAAATTGGGTTCAATTCTGTTCTTGGTCACCGGCCCCTGTATCTTTGTGTGTACTCTGCTTTTCTTTTGATATCTGGAAGATGTCTTTAGGGCAACTGGTGACACTAATTTGAATTCCATACAGGACTAGTGCCTGATACTTCAGGAAGAGGCTTTCGCCCCCATGAAAATAAAGTAGATAAAACACCTAGATAAGCATAAAAAGCCAGAGTTGTGCATTTATAAACTGAGTGTGTATAATGTACCCTTGGCTCATTGCACTCCTGCTTACTTTGTGTTATAATTTGTTCAAGTGCTCAGATATCAGTTCTACTCTTAAGAACTTCTATATTTGCTTGAAGTTCTGCTAAAGTTCTGCTAAGGACTCAGTTTATTGTTAAGACACAAATTCAATGGTTTCAATAGAGTCTGGATGCAGTAGAGAACCCCTCGATTCTGCAACATCATTCAGTGGCTTGCAGTAAGTTTTAACTTGTAATATTGTGCGAAAGAAATATTGTTTAATAAGAGAGTACATTTAGATATTATCTGGTTAAATCCATATACAAAATCGCAAGTTTTAAGCAAATTTCCATTATGGTATAAATATAGAAATAGTAAACTCTTATTTTGTTTTTAAAATCATACACTTGTTAATTTAAGATATTAGGCTTATTATCTGTAATTCAGTCACAGATATTTATTTATTCTTGGTATTGATATCTGTCTTTATATATACACATTGCGATGGGCCAAGACTATCCACTTCACACCTCCAGCCACAGGCCCCTAAATGACATCACAGCATCCTGTGGAAGGAGCAGCCAGAGAGGGGTCTGTCACGACGGTCTCCAGCCAGAGTATTCGTAATGGTCAGTGAGTGCAGTGTTGGTGGGAACCTTAAATCATATTAACTATAATACCCACTAGGGTAAAAGCACTGGACCTCATGATCAAGTGACCTGTAAGTAATTTGCTAAGGAGACTCAGGTCTGTTGATCTGTGCAGCATGAGGATGATGGCAAAAGTTGGATGCACTTCTAGCTGAGGGCTCAATCCACCATGGCATGCTAAGAAGCACCTCTGGGAATGCTATCAGGCAATTCAATGCTTCCACCCAAAAGTAATCATTATGTGTATTTATTTATTTATTATTTGATTGATTGATCAATTGATATTATCTGTCCTGTGAGTCTGTATTCTTGTTTTTTATGTTTTTGCTGCTGTATGCTTTTGAATTTCCCCATGGCGTTAATGAAGTTTATCTAATTTAATTATTTTAAAGTGCAGTAGAATTTATCTTTCCAGCATTGTGGATGTTATTACTAGCAGGTCCGCATTATAGGCTGGGCAAAGCAGTGCACTGGGGCTCTACCTACACAACCACTCAGCAATTCACGACATACATAGATTAGCATGGCACCCCTATGCTCGTGGGGCCCCTGGGCAACTGCCCGGTGTACCCATGCATTAAGACAGCCCCGATTACTAGTGGGATGAGGCAAGACACTACACTGGATGTGCAGGCAGGTCATCACAGGGCACCTTCATTCACTCATCCATATTACTTCTTTAAACTTGGCCAAGTGTGAGTGTGGCTGTGCGTGTGAGGAGCCTTTGTGACGGCCTGATTATTTTATGTTATGTTAATTCTAACAAGGAGTAAAGAGTGGAGGTAGCAGCAAGCTGAACTAAGAATGTGGTGTTTCACTCACTAAAATTTTACAAACATTACTCACTGAAATAATTTCAGGTCTACCTTTCAGTGCTTTGTATTAATGCCAAACAGCAGAATGAAAAGTAGGTTCTGCAAAATCAGTATTCCTTAGTGCCATTAACATCACAATTAGATCACTGTGACTGTAACTTTAAAATAAACTTAATTATAAACCACTGGCGTTTTTGCTTCACATTGAGATCCAAAAAGGTGACATCTGCCTCAACAAGGACATTTATAACAGTGTTTACTAAAAGAAATTTTTAATGAAGACTGTGAAAACAGGCGGCACAATGGTTAGACACTACTGCTTCACAGCTCCAGAGTTCAGGATGCATATTCCTTCCATGTGTTTGTCAGTGTTGAGTTTACAAGTTCTCACTTTGTCCATGTAGGTCTTCTCAAGGTCTTTCAGCCTTACATATGTGAGTGCTAGGCTTATTCCTAATGCTAGACCATCCCAGTATCACTGTGGGTTTGTGCATGAATGAGCTTTATGACAGACTAGTGTCCCACCCAGAGATGGTTCCTGTCTTGCGCTTTCTGTAGCCAGGATAGGCTTTAACCCTTCATGCCCCAGGCTTCTCTGGGTACTCCTTCCAAATTCTCAAAGTCATGCAGCAGCTGGCCACTCTACACTGTCTCCAAGTAGGTGTGCATGAATGTGTGCCTGGAACTCTGTTCAAAGTGTTTGTGTCCAGTCCTGTATGGAGAGGCTGCAACCCCCAAAAAAATATGTACAGATAGATGGATGGATGCATGCGTGTATGAAAATAGACTCCTTAACAGGCTACTTTCCTTATTGTGTTTGAGTTTGACAGGTAATACTAATTAAAGACACCATTGTGTTTAAAATGAATGTAACTATGTACCATAGGTGAAAAAATAAAGTTGATGATGTTGACCTTAAGCAACTAATGATAAGAAAAATGCTCATGAAATTTTTGTAGTGGTTCACTCAGATATGTACTTCCCATCCCTCAATAAATGTAAGCAGTAAGTAGAATGAAGTTGTACATTTAATGTACATGTCTTTTAAAATATTGAATATTCCTTCATCAATCTTTCAGTGGCTCTGTTAGGTCTCTTACCATATATGTGTTCTGCTGAATGAAAATTTTAAAAAACAGGCAACAAAGGAGCAGTGAGCTGTGCTGCTGCCTGACTGCACTGGGGCCCTGGCTTGCTTCCTAGCTGTGGCACCATCTGTGTGGAGCTTGCTTACTCCCTCCATGGCTGAAGATATCTGTTCCCATCGACAATATGGATACTCGATGTCATATGGACTGGTGTCAGTTTGACAATGTGAGAGTTTTTGAGTGCAAATGTTCCATAAAAGAAGTAGAGCTGGACAGCATATCAAAAAAATATAACTCAGGAGTCACCTGACTTTCTCCATATTTTTTATTGTGGTAGCACATGAATTTGGGTGACAGGGCCTACATCCACAACAAAAGCAACACCTTTGGACTCTTGATAGAAGAAAATACGATATAATTAATGGAGACTCTAAAGGGATAGTCTGTTACCAATAGGACAAGTCAGGTCATCTCATAGGAAAAGTTCCTCCATTAATATGAAATAGTTGGCAGTTTCAATGAGTGTTTCAATCAAATATTGTAGCTATACCTATTTCCAGCTTTCATTTGAAACACAGTACTATGGATGGCAAAACATTTATCCTCTATAAATACAAAATGATGGCAGATCAGAAACAGATGGAACCATCAAAAATTCTTGTAAGAAATATATAGGGCTTTCAGTTCTCTCCAACTGGCATTATGTAATACGAGAGCACAAGATTCTTTAAAAATAGATTCTTTATTCATACCTAATTGCCAGCCCAAAAACACATACATCTTAAAACGAGCATTGGAGGACACAGCACTCAAACAAAACCATGGCAGATTTGAAACAGATGGAAACATCAAAAATGCTTGGAAGAAATTTATAGACCTTTTCTCCAACTTGTTTTTTGCAGTGGCACATACTCCCTTAAAAATAGAGTTATTATTCATGCCTAATTATCAATGCAGAAGTACACACACACAAGAAGGGAAGGACAAAACACTTAATTGTAACAGTACAAGGGATTACTAAAAGGCAGAAATAATACCAATGAAAAGGAAATGTAAACGGATAGGCAAGGGAGTCGTCAAAAATAGGCAAAGGCCAGAGTATCAAAAACAGGCAGAGAATCTTTTGTCAAAGCCAAAAATAATTAAACCAAAGGTCGGACAGCTTGATGAATTCCAAGATAATAGCACTCAAATGTTAAACCCTTGTGACTGACAGAAGATCATCAAGAAAATGAGCAGGCAGCAAACAACCAGCTGGGTGTGGTGGCTGCCTTTTTATCATTGTATTCAAATTAAATATAACATAACATTTTAGGCTTACTTATTCCAATTTACCATTTCTGAGGGTTTACACAAGTAATAGCTTCAAATGATAGTCTTAATAACAATTCCAAATATGTTACTTCTTTGCTCTCTTTTTCTCTTTAACCTGAATATTCTGCTTGGTTATATAAAATATTTTGCTCTTGGCCTTCATTTTTTTCTTGTTTCTGGATATTTACTACGGAAGCCAAGAGAAGGTGTGCAAAATCGTTATTTTTTTAAATTGTTTCCTCAAGATAACAGAATAATGTTATCAAGATCTCGATAAAATAAAAGATCTTGTTTTCTCGAAAATTATGAAATAATTGTATCTAACATTTAATGTTTAGCTTATTGAAGCCACATCCTGTTTCAAATGGCAGAAGAGGAGAACTGTATTGATCAGCGCATCCCATTTTTGTTCAATCAAGGGCTCACACAGGCTGAAATATGTTTATACCTTAGTTTAGAATATAATAACATTAGTGTCCGTCATTTAAGAAGAGCTTAAGAACTTAAGCAAGGCTTCAGCTGTATAAGCGTCACAATCTAAGCGAGCCTGATGCCAGGAGCAAAGGTTAAGTTTTGTTTTCTTGAGATTGCAATAAAATTATTCCATTATCTCCAGAAATCAAAGTTCGCTTTCTCAAGATCTTGATAAAATTAGTCTGTTATCGCGAAGAGACAATTAAAAAAAATAACGATATTGCACATAGTCTCTCTGCTTCCGTAATTTACAAAGCCAAAATACAAGCTAAATCTATTTGTAGAAAAGTAAATATAGAAAGACTTATAATATAGAGCCCCGTTAATTGCAGTAAATTACTAATAGTACAGGGTGAGTCAAAATTATGTTAACACTAAAGGATTAATTTTATCTCGACCACACCTTTCCAGGTCGATGGATAGGTTGTGGTAGACAATTGCCATGGCCTCCACACTCCCCTGATTTGACACCCTGTGATTTCTGGTTATGGGGTATGGTGAAGGAGCGTGTGTATAGCAGTAAAGTTTGTGATATCAATGACCTGAAGGACAGAATACGGACTGTGGTATCATCTATTCCCCTTGAAATGTGTGTCCGGGCTTTAAATGGTACTGTTGCTCATTTGTTTTTGTGTATTGAACATAATGGCGAAAAGGTTGAGACATTCCTGTAAATCATCTTGCACATATGAAGCATGTTTTGTGAATAAATTGTTTCTGCCATTCAAATGTTAACATAATTTTGACTCACCATGTAGATTATAATTGCTTCATATACTACACAACTTGTAATAGAATTTGTTTTTTGAAAAGTGAGTAGGAGGATGGGTTCCAGTAAAAAAAAAAAAAAAAATCAAATTTAGTAAACTGGACATTTCAGTTTAGCGATTTTGCTCAAGATCAGCAGATTCTGACATCAGATTCATAAAACGTACATAACACATGAAAAGAGGCTTAAAATCTACATATGCAACTGTCCACACAAAAGTCATGATTTATAACGAGACTGATCAGAGAATGTGCGCATATGTACAGTAATTCTGACCCATTCATATACAAGATTTCAGAGAAACTGGGAAATGACGACACCCATGATCAAGTAGGGAAATGCCAACGACAGCACACACACACACACACACACAACACTCAGGGTGAAAATTTTGGGTCCTGGAGAGCAACTATGCAAACGTTGGTCCAGATCAGTCAAATGGCATAGGATTGTATAGATAGATAGATAGATAGATAGATAGATAGATAGATAGATAGATAGATAGATAGATAGATAGATAGATAGATAGATAGATAGATAGATAGATAGATAGATAGATAGATAGATAGATAGATAGATAGATAGATAGATAGATAGATAGATAGATAGATAGATAGATAGAATAAAACAGTGATCCAGAAGTTACCACTTCTGTATCACACCTCCACATTCTCCAGTTCAAATCCTGAGCCAAGCATGGGGTGTGTCTGTGTAGATTTTGGTTATTCTATTTTTTTCCTCTTATCCACAAATCTTGGCCCAGGATGAGTAAATGTGTTTGCTTATCTGAGTGTGCTCTTCTCTGTCTTGTGCCCTATTCTAATGGGGTAGACAATGGGTTCATAACTCTAGACTGAATAAGATAATAACAAAATGAATGAGTGGATAGCCAATAACTTATGTATGGAGCATGGAGCCCATGTAATATTGTTGTGATTTATTTCACAAATGGCCAAGTGGTGGGATGCCTTCAATAACATACAAGGAAGCAGGCGAGAATCCCACCAGCCTGACTGAAGGAGGAGCACCAAACAGCACTAAAGTGGCTGGCTACAGACTACATTGGGCAAAAATGAACTCCATTCTCAAAGTTCAAAATTGTATTCTATAACGTCCCAAAACACATGCAAAAAGACTCACAGAGACTCGCAGTCAACTCCTGGCTTCTATAGACTAAGGCAACAAGAAATCTTTATAAAAGAGGATTTATTAAATGAAAGAGAAAAAATAAAACAAAATGTTCAAAAGTGTGTAAAATAAAGAATGTGTCAAATTCAATCCAAGCAAACACAATCCTTAAGAATATTCAAGTTCCGGAGCAGAAACGGTCAAAAGCCAAAAAAAAAAAAAAACTGATGATACAAGAAGGGACTTTACTTCCCATTCTGCATTTATTGGTTGAGGAAGTCCCTTAGCTGTGATGGAAGGGTGTCCCCGTCTCTTGTGGATCCACCCACAAAATACATGGAAACTAAATAAAACTTTGAAACTAAATAACAACTATGTAGAATAAAATTATCAGAAAATAAACAATTAGACAAATAATAAATGAACAGAGCAATATTACCATAAATTAAATTAAATTGTGAACAATAATAAAAAATGAGCAAAACAGACAGAAACAGAAATTTAACCATACATTAGGGAAGAAACTCCTTGACCATAAAAATAATGCATGCTAAATAAAAATACATTTAATTAAATGTTTTCCTAGATATATTGCACATTAACACTTTTGTGTTTTACTTCATTTTATTTTTTAAACATTCAATTATTCCTGAAAACACTTTTTTTTCAACAGCTCAAAATGTTAGAACATTTTTAAGGCCATGTTCTAATAATGATATATATTTTTTAATCAAATACTTATTTCAAGATTAAGATTTTGTTATCTTGTTACTTGACAAGCTCTGGTTAAAAAAAAAAACAAAACCTCTTATTTCTGAAGATTTCAGTCAGCCACATGAAATACATAGAGATCGTCTTTCTTGACATATTTCCCTACTCACTTGATTTCCAATCAACTTTGATTTTTGACATGTTTCTTTTAAGTCATCTTAGTGCAATGATCAGAAGCCTGATTAATAATTTACACTGACAGAGGTCTCCTTTGGCTTGACTGGCTAAGACGGTTGCTTTTCACTCTTCAAATGAGGTAAGAAAATGGAGTTTGTGTCCTAGGTGCCCAGAAGAGATGGCTCATGCATGACAGGTGTGCTGCCTGAGCAAAGAAATCCCAGCTACAATAGTGTAGACAGTCATACTTTGCTCATATTTTCCAGCAAGGGAAACTACAGTATGCTTGACTGAAGCAGAGGACAAAGATGTACAGACAGAGAGCCATTGTGTGTGCCTGTGGGACAGTCAACTGAGTGGGGTAAGAACTTAGAATGTGTGAGCTCTCCATGGTGCTGAAGACCTATGCCTCCTTCCTGACCACTACTGTTATTTCAATCTTCATTGACATTTACTGAGAAATATTATGCTTTAAAAATTATATAACAAATCAAATTTTATTATTTGTTTAATCTGGTTATATTCATTCATATTTACAGGTCTTTTTGTCAGTTTTATAAAGATTTGTTTTCCAGCTCATTATGTGTTCAAAATTACAGTATAAAACAATCAACTGAGAGAGACACAGAATTAGTGCGCTGTTTAGAATACTGACTTTACATGCCAAACAAAAAGAAAAAGTATTAAACCATTTTATATCAGATATGGACAGTGCATTATACTTAATTGTACAAAGAAGTTAATTTCTGGAAAGCATAAATGAGTTGTGAAATATCCATCCATCCATCCATTATCCAACCCACCATATCCTAACTACAGGGTCATGGGGGTCTGCTGGAGCCAATCCCGGCCAACACAGGGCGCAAGGCAGGAAACAAACCCCGGGCAGGGTGCCAGCCCACCGCAGGAGATGTGAAATATATAATATAAAAAGAATTATGAACAATTTAAAAACATAATTGAAAAAAAGGGATTTTGTAAGAAGCAATTTTCTTTGGAAAATATTGTCTAATAATTCATATATCGACATTTTACAATTTTAAATACTATCAATATATGATTATTCCACTTTTAAACATAAAATGTGCTAGTGTGATCCATTTTGGAAGGATAAACTGATTTTGGTTTCAAATGGTCACATTTCATATTTGATAGTTATAGTCGTGGCTCAAATCCCAGGCCAGTCACTGTTTTTATATGTCCTTGTACCCCAACTCCCAAAGACACACAGTTAGGTTGACTGGTAGATCTAAATTGTGCGAGTATGACTGCAATGGACTGGTGTTCTGTCAGTTGTTGCTTTCCACCTTGTACCTTGTTCCGACTCTTCACAACTTTTAAACTATAATAAACATGGAACAATGGATGAGTGAAAATTATGATATACATTAGTGTTCAAAAGTTTGAAATCACAAAGAATTTTTCATTTTTTTTTATTAAAAGTTGTTTTTTTTTTTTTTTTATCGAGATGCCATTAAATTGATTTAAAATTTATAATGATAATGGATAATGGACTCTCTGTTGGGAAGAACGCAGTTTGTGAGACTCAAGGACTGTGTTTCAGATTCGGATGTGAGCAACACTGGAGCACCACAAGAAACAGTCCTGTCGCCTTTTCTCTTCACTCTGTACACCTCCGACCACAAATATAACAGCAGGTCATGTCACTTGCAGAAATTCTCTGCACTTATGGGGTGTATTGATACAGGGGATGAGACAGAGTATTGGAGTCAGGTTTAGAAGTTTTTTGGTGCAAAGAGAATTGTCTGCAACTTAACATCAGCAAATCCAAAGAACTGATTTTTAACTGTTGCCACTCCAAAAAGCCTCTATGTCCAGTCACTATTCATGGGTTGGATACAGAGGTGGACCACTCTTACAAGTACTTGGAGGTCCACATTAATGACAGGTTGGACCGGTCTTGGAGCACAGAGGGACTATATAGAAAAGGGTAGAGAACTTTTTCCTTAGGAGCCTGCTTTTCTTTAAAGTATGAAGTGACGCCATTCATATCTTCTACAACTATGTGATGACCAGTGCAATTTTCTGTGCTGTGGTGTTGTGGGCTGGTAACAACACTTCAAGACAGGTCCACTGAATTAACCAGCTAATTAAAAGAACAGGCTCAGTTATGGGATGGATTCCTGTCCACCTGGAATTATTAGCAAAACAAAACTTAGTTTCATTAAAAAACAATTCTACTCATCCTCTCTCTGACACACTCACATGGAGTACATTCGGTCAACAAATAAATGAGCAGAAGTGTGTCAAGAAATGCTACTAGGGCTCCTTTGTACCAACAGCAATACTCCTGCATAATGCCTCACTGTGACTGTGACTGCCAAGACAGAAGTTTTCTTTGTTTTTAAAATGACTTGCTTTTTAGTCATTCTGGTGTACACACACACACATATATATATATATATATATATATATTGTATATATATATATATATATATATATATATATATATATATATATATATATATATATATAGTATATATACTGTATATATATATATAATATATATATATATATATATATATATATATATATATATATATATCATTTTATTGATTTTATCACACATTCCATACAAATAGATCAATTTTTAGAATAATAGGATTGAAAACAAATCAACCCCCACCCCTAAGAAAGAGAGCATGGCCAGCTGAGTAAAATTTAAAGCTAGTAAAACTAAGTAAATAGATGAACTAATAAGTAAATAAAGATACATGGATACAGGAGAAGAATATATATTTAACTGTCTATTAATGTATTTATTTAAAGAGCTTCTGTAAAAAGCTAAGTTTCCCCCAGGGACAAATAAAGTACTACCTATCTATCTACCTACCTTCCTTAGAAGTTTAATTTCCATCATGGAAAAACACTGAAGAATAAACAGTAATAACAAAGTAAACTACTGGGTAATGTTTTATTAATGTTGCAATGTGAATATTGTAAACATTCTTTGATTATCAAGTTCACTTGTCAAGATCACAGAAGGCCATTATCTATTCCAACCGCATTTAGTGCAAAGTGGGAAACTATAACATTTAAGACAGTAGTCTGAGTCAAAGTCGGGAGGCAGCAGGCAACCTTCTTGGAGGTGGAAGGAGAAAATTGTGTATTTGTGCATTGTTGATGATGTTCTTGGAAAGAAGGTGTTTGTGACTAATAAAACATCTTTTATTTGAACCAGAATTGTGTTCAGGCATTATTGTGTCTAAGGTTTGGTGCTCAATGGTTACCTTGAGGGGAAGAGGAAGAACATGCAAACTCCGAAAGGACAGCTAGTTTCAGGATTTCAAAAGTGTGAAGCTATGAAACAACAGAACTGCACACTGCACCACCATGCCACCAAAACAGTAAGCATGGTTTTGAGTAAAATAAAACCAATTTTAATCAATATACAAGTGTACACAACATTCCATGACAGGGAGTAAATTGCAGGAAAGAAGCTTTGACAGTTGCTTAATCATTTATTTTGTAGTTGTGCCTAAGGTTTGGTGCTCAATGGTTACCTTGAGGGGAAGAGGAAGAACATGCAAACTCCGAAAGGACAGCTAGTTTCAGGATTTCAAAAGTGTGAAGCTATAAAACAACAGAACTGCACACTGCACCACCATGCCACCAAAACAGTAAGCATGGTGTTGAGTAAAATAAAACCAATTTTAATCAATATACAAGTGTACACAACATTCCATGACAGGGAGTAAATTGCAGGAAAGAAGCTTTGACAGTTGCTTAATCATTTATTTTGTAGTTGTGCCAGCAAACACAATATAAGGCATATAATGTGCTGCCTTGTTAGTATTGTGTGGCTCAAGCTAAATTAAAGTTTAATTCTGAGAATTTCTACACGTCACAAATTGATCTGAAGAATGCCTTTGATTTTTTCCATCAGCGCTGACTTTGATCCTTTCATAGGAATTGACATCTCTATACTTCAGTTTACAGCACCTCGTGACAGGATGATGATATCCAGCAAAGATCTTTCACACAGCTTCTCCACCTCATCTGAGTGTCTGGCAATGCTCCTGACTAACACCTAGTGTGTTCTATAAAGCTGTCAATTGAACATTTGATGAGTTATGTGGCACAGTGGTGGTACAATAAAGAATAATAGTTTCTTATATTGATACTTCCTTCCTAGAGAAGAACATGCAAACATGCAAGAGCAAGAGCAAGTTGACTTGCAAGTGGAGACAGCTCAGCGGGCCATTTGTTTTGGAAGAAGACACATCTTGAGATCATCAGGCTTAAAGTTGCCGGATAGATTTTCCTATCAAAGCTTTACAGAACTTCACATAACTGGGAAATCAATTGGTGGATATAAAGTTCAGAATTTCACTGGTAATCTCAGCAATACAATCATTCCAGCATGTACAATATCAAATTTATTGTCAACTGGAATAAAACATGGACTCTGCAACACATGCAGTTTGCCAGTTTTACTCAACAGATATAAATCAAGGATGATTCAAAAACTGCATCTTCAATATATGGACATCTTCCATGCAATCATGGATGTAGAAAATTTGAATTCCCTGGGTTAAGTACAAAAAAAATATTGAATTCACAGTAAGAACAAGTCTGGCATCAATAGAGACCACCTTCAGATGTTGCCATCTGGTGTTTCTTAGCCATGTTGCTTAAGCAGATGACACTACTCCTACACAAAAAAGACACTCATATGTGTATTGAGCATTCACACGGGGCTCCAAAGTTTGTCTTTCTAGGAAAGGCCTCCTACCCACTCAATAAGGGTGCAAATCAAGGATGGCACAAACCATCTACATAATAAGGGATTGAAACTGAATTGTTGCTTTAGTCATTGTTGTTTATTTCTATAGGCATCAGTTGCCTTCACATTTTGATGAATGATTGAAACTTTCAGGTCAGGTTCGGGAGCATGCACTCGTACAGTATCTTGCCGCACTCACCACATGAAGAAAACAGCTCAGGATCCCTGATGGCATCCCCCCCAAGGCAGACACGCAGTCCCATCCTACCCCCCTGAAATGACCATCTAATTGCTGCAGCCAGGTGTTACGTGGCCTGGTCCAGTTGCTTAGGTCCTCAACAACGAGGATCCTGCAAGCCAGATCACCCTCCAGGAATCACACTACACGGCCATAGTGCCGTAACTGACACCCCCTCACAATGCAGGTAATATGTCTCATTTGGGACTCCGAAAGCATCTGCTCATTCGACACAAAGTCAAACCTGCGGTATCCAAGGATTACCTGAAGAGACACAGTACCAAAGGAGTCCAGTCTTTGTCTCCGGTCACTGGATAGCGTCCATGTCTCACAACCATATAGCAAGACAGGAAAGCACCAGGACTCTAAAGACTTAGACCTTCATCCTTTCGCATAGATATCGGGAGCGTCACACACTCCTTTCCAAAGACATCATAACCCCCATCCCATGCTCTTCTAATGCATCTACTGACTTTATTGGAAGAGTCACCAGAGACATGAATGTTGCTGCTTAGGTAAGTAAACCACTCGTCGATGTTGACATTCTCTTCCACAGACAGACACACTGCTGATGGCTGTGCCTTAGAGGTCATTTATGGCCTGGATCTTGGTTTTTATTCAGTACACTCACAAGCCCAGACACTCAGATTCCTCACTCAGTCTCTCAAGAGCCCCTAACCAGAGCCTCCATTGACTCCACAAAGATCACAGCATTGTCAGCAAAATCAAGATCAGTGAATCTTTCCTCACCAACAGATGCCCCACAGCCACTGGACCCCACAACCCTGCCCAACACCCAGTCCGTGCAAGCATTGAACAGAATTAAAGCAAGAACACACCCCTGATGAACCCCAGAATCAACTGGGAAAAGCATAGAGGTTCTACCTCCACTCTGCGCAGCACTCACAGTACCACGGTACTGCAGTCAGTTGGGATGACACCTGTCTATCAAATGGAAGCAAAGATTGCTTGCAATGCAAGGAGGACAACCTTACCAACAGCCTGGAGAAGTTCACCCCAGATACCATAGATCCCTGCAGCCTTCCCTACCTTCAGCTGGTTCACCACCTGTGCACTCTCAGTGAGACTGGGTGGTTCACAACTAATTGGAGGATCAGCCTCAAGAACTGTGGACCCAGAGATATCCAACGTCCTATCCGGAGGATCAGCTTTAAACAGCTGCTCAAAGTAGCCAGCCCAGTGGGTCTTTGTTGCAGTGTCATCCGTAAGGACCATTCTATCATCCACCCTGACTTCAACTTTTAGAGGAACAGATTAGGTTGTGTGTAATGGTTCCATTGCTCTATAAGGAGGACGTGGGTCACTAGATCATAGATGGTGTGTCACATTCTCATAGATTCCTCCAACAAATGACTCCTTAACTGCCCTCAGAACCCTTACAGTCATCCTTCTCAGTTCCCAGTACAGACCAGAGTTGCCATCAAGCCGTGTGCCGTTGAGATCCAGGGTGCCCTGCGAGATGAAACACCTCCTTCTAGGAACACTGGCAACACCAGCATAGCCCTCAGCAACCTTTACGGTCTTGTCACAGAAAGTCTCCCACCTCACATTAACAGTCACACCCAAATCTAAAAGTTCCTCACAAAAACTCATTAGAAATAGCCTGATCTGGACTGTGGCCAGGTTAGCCTCATTCTACTAATAGGTGGTTACTGGATCTAAGCTTGATCTTCAGAGTAGCAACAACAAGTCTGTGGTCAGAATTCACAAACTGGGCACTACTGTAGACTCTGTAGGTATGTAGGAGCCTCCAGGGTCTGCCCACAAGGATGTGATTGATCTCCTTCACTGCACTACCAGTATTGGAGTACCAAGTCCAACGATGTGGCTCAGGACGCTGGAACCAGAATCCAGTTATCTGCAGCCCCTAACCTTTTGCAAACTCAAGGAACATGGATCCAGTTTCACTACGGTCGCTAGACCCATGGGGACCAACACGATCCTCACAGCTAGCCCTGTCAGTGCCAGGGGTCGTATTGAAGTCACCCATGGCCAGAGGAGTGTCACCTCCTGGTACCCATCAACCACCAAGCAAAGTTGCGAATAAAATGTCTCCCATGCTGAGACATCACTCACCGCAGTTGGAGAATACACTGAGACAACAGACAAGGCACCCAGAGAGTGCCGTAATCTGAGTCTCATAATACACTTGTTGAAAGGAGTGACATTGGACACTATCAGAAGGAGCCGATCCGCCACAGCACCATCTACTTCCTGAGTATGACAACCATCAAAGCGACCAGACCAATAAAAGGTTTACCAACCTACAGAGATCTGCGTAACTCAGAGAGTGCCGCCACTGAAATACAGATTTTACAAAGCTCCTCCAACAGTAGAGGAAGATGATCATCATTCCAGAGAGACCAGATGTTCCATGCGCATACCCATATGGGTTGCCTCAAATTGGGACCTGAGTGATGCCGTGCAGCGGGCGACGCCTCAGCACCACACCAGTTCTGATCTCCAACAGGCTTTACCCCATTTGTTCTCCGACAGTGTCAAATCTCCTAGGAATAAGGCTCCCGAGCGCTTTCCCCCATCCCCTTCATAATGAGAGCAGCCTACCTATGGGCAGCTGCAGCTGAGCTACTCCCACAGAGACCAGAAAGGAGTGGTGCATTTCGGAGCTGCGTGAAGTTTTTACAGTGGCTGGAGTGCCAATCCTGCCACCAACAACCAAGTTTTCCCTGCAAGTTGGAGGGCTGTTTATTGGATCATTAATGTTTACTTAACTTGTTTATAAGAAAAGTGTAATCTAAAGTTGCCACATCAAAAAAAAAAAAAATTAACACTGAGACGTGTCTTAAAACACTGAATAATTTTGGCCTTGTTTCAGTTTCAAGTGTGTTATACAAATTCTTGTAAACCCAACTGACACCTTACAAGTTTAACATGGCCTAATATTCTGGCATTAGAAGCAAAGCAAATTTGTAGAAATTACTTTTACCTATTTTTTCCAAGTAATGTTAAGGTCCCACTGTGCTTCAGACCTATTAAATAAAAAGTCAAATTAAATGTTTTTTTTATGAATAACAGAATGTCAACAGCATGAAGAGAAATAACATCTGCAGATGATACAGTATATGGACATAGCTGTTACGTAACTGCTTGAATAAATGGCTCCTGTGTCAAAACAATGGAACTCCTTTGTTAAAGACTTTTTAAACTAAGAAAGAGGAGTAACATAACAGAGTTTGTTAAATTATCACTCACTCATTGGCTCACTTCCCATTTGTGTTTCCTGGTGAGAGTTATGGGAGCAAAAAACTAGACCAGCCTACCTTCATCAAAATTTTCCAGCTCCTCCTTTTAAGGATTTCTCAAACACGTGCAGGGGAGCCAAGACATATGATCCCTACATTGTGGCCTGTCTCTTCTCTCCCTGGTAAAATACTAGTAGGGGGCAAATAATAGGAGGTGTTTTACCATTTTATCACACCATGTACAGTTTAAGTCTTTGGCAATGTCCAGGGAGAGAAAATTACTAGCAAACTTTGAAATAAAAGCTGTATTGTTTCATTTTTATAGCCAGTTTAATTAGATTGACCAATTTATAAATGGTGGACATTTTCAAGGTAAGTATTTGGATAGTAATTTGAGAGCAGATTTTCATGAACGATAGAAGCTGCAACCTCTGACACATAATGGGTTCTTAATTGCATCCCAGTATAAAAGCAGTCACTACCATAACAATACTTGAAGATTTCTCCATACCCATTCAACAGATTTTTATAAGGTTAGCCACCATTTTAGCAAAAGTTTATGAAGATTCTGCAGATGCCTGAAAGTCAGCAAAATAACATCAGAATTCAATTAAATACCATTGTAAAGTAGTTGTATTTTTTGCTATGCAGAGGATATTATGCAACAATTATTTTGATGCCATACTTAGAAGACTAAATCATTTGTTCTATAGATTTTCAACCACGTCACAAGTAACTATCAAGCACTCAGTATGCTACAGTCATGAAGCACCCAAAGCTACAGGAGATTTTGTGAATGACCCATACCCAACAAGTTGTGCATAGATTCTAGTATAAAAAATACAGTATTATAGTAGCAGCCTAAAAATAAAAAGAATATGGCTTCACGTAAAGCTAGCTTAGTTGTCATCTGTATGCTGGTGTCTACAGGGGTTTTCTCCACTTTCTCCTACTTTCTTCACTTTCACAAAGACTTGCAAGTTCAATAAAATGGGGATTCTAAATTGGCACAGGATTGATGTGTGACTGAGTGAAAGCTGTGATGGACTGGTACTCTGTCCGGGTTTGGTTTCTACCTGGTGTCTGGTGATGTTGTAATAACCTCAGAGCCCCAACAACCCTGAATCAGATTAGGGGGAGTCTGTGAATGGTATATAGCTTCTGACAAGGAAACATGAATGTCATATTATGAATGTTTATAAAGAAATAAGAGTGGACTGGACTATATTTCTCAGATACCATCAGAAGAAATTATGTGTCAAAAGTTATAAAATACACTGTATTTTGCTGCATGTCATTTTTATATTTCACAGTCTCTTTTTCTACAGAAAAAAAACATTCTGGTTTTGTTCAAATTTGATTAATTCTTTTACACTACTCATTTTTCTTCATTGCTGAGGCAGCTTCTTGTCATCGAGCTACTCTTGAGGTGACTGCCCTCATTACTGCAGACTGGCATCAATATGAGTGCTGCCTGACCTTTTTAACCAAAGTATTTAACAGACAGAGACAAAGTTTGGGTATTATTTGAACTTTAGTAATGGCCTATCCTCTTGTTTCTAAAATCTCATTAAATTATTCGTGTTGCCTTACTTGTTAAGAATGTCGAGTCCACAGTATCAAAGAACTCATCAACAGAAGAGAACGATATTCAGTCAGCTAAACTGTGCACAATAATCATCCACTGAAATTAAGGGCAAATGTGCAAAATTAGTTTAATATATGTTACATTATTATGTTGCTTTAATAATTTAACATAATTTGAAACAATCTATTGCTAACCTGGCTATGTTTGCATTAGTAAACTTAATCCATATTTGAATTTTTCTGAGCTATACCCTATCCCGACAGCAAGCCTTCATAAACCATCAGTCCATCACTAGGTATGTAAATGTGTCACTGTGATGGAAACTGGGGCGTCAATGGCCCAGAACCCCAACATGAACACACAAGTTCAGTCCCGGGTTCAAATAAAGTTTGGTTTATTATACCACACTCCTTTATAAGTTACAAAAAAGCACAGGTTTTTCTCTCCTCACTATGATTTCTCTCACCATCACATTGCCCCCCTCCAGTCAAGTGTTTCCTCTCTACCTCCCAGCTCTGAGTCCCTGGATAAGGAAGTGTGGACCCTTTTATTACAGACCTGGGAGTACTCCGGTACCAAGGAAAATTTCCAAAGGAAATACTTCTGGGCCACACAGAAGTCCATTATAACAGGGAGCTTTTCTTCCTACAGCACCTTCTTACAGCACCTAGTGACTCAGCAGGGCTGCTCTGCCGGACTAAATCTCCCAGCATGCCTTGCTGGTTTCCCACTGGGCACTGATATCCAGGGGCCTCATGTATAACACAGTGCGTAGAACTCACACTATAACATGGTGTAAGCACAAAAGCAGGAATGTGCGTACGCACAGAAAAATCCAGATGCAGGAATCTGTACGTACGCAAACTTTCACGTTCTTCCACTACATAAATCCAGATCACCGTGAAAAGTAACGTACGTGTACGTGCCTTCTGTCCCGCCCCAACTCCTCCCAGAATTACGCCTCTTTGAATATGCAAATCAATATAAATAGCCTTCTGTGAAAAGACAATGGGAAAAGCACGGGGGGAAATATAAGAATTTCAGAGAATACCAAGTGGAGGCAAAGGAAAAACGTACTATTTGTTGGTTTAAACAGTGGTATAATCAACAAAAGGAAGTTGATCGAGTGACAGAGTGTCTTAGAAACTCGAAGGCTCAAGTTCACAAAGTCGCACAGTGTATTTGATCTTCTATGTACTCTACATGTGTGAATCACTACCTGCTTCTTAAACGGGCTTTCTCTTTCTCCGACAGGACACATAATCCATTACATTCGTGTTATTACAGCTCTCTGAATAATTAAAATACTGAGATGTATACGTGATATCTTTTTCATGATGATAGGAGTGAAAGCATGTTATTAAACATGGGAACACGGTGGTGCAGTGCTTGTTCATGTCTCACACAAGAGGCTTGCGGCGCCATGCGCGACCTTCGATGAAATAATTTATTACAGAAGTACTGTCTCTTTCAAACGTACTAACCTCCAATTCCTGTCCTTACTTTTCTTTCTCCAAAAACCCAATCGCCACACAATCAGCTATATAGACGTGAAGCCATCTGTAAGCTTAGAACGCCGATTCTTCAAAACTTTTAAGGAACATTGAAACATTGAACATTGAAATCTTCGTAGTACATGTTTAATTATTATATCCGTCTATCCTTCCAGTGTTGTGTCAGCACCAGCAAGAATACAACGCAATGCAGGAACAATCCCTGAACTAGCTAGCGCTGCGGCACCGTGTCCTCACATGTTTAATTATTAACAATAAAGATTATTTAAATGAAGTTAAAGTTTTATCTGTATAATATAATCAACATATTTTGCTGCATTTCATCTTAAAAATTATATCGTCATCATATATAAATACGCGCTTCATAAAGTGGCGCAGGTTGTGCAATATTATAACTGTAGTGCAAGTTTACAGTGAGGTGATTGTACTTATAAGTACAAACAGTTCTACAAGGAGCACTTGATGGACTGATTGAGTGCATTTATAGTTCTTGGGATGAAACTTTTTCTAAACCGCGAAGTCCGTACAGGGAAGTCTCTGAAGTGTTTTGCCTTGGCTCAGGCAACGTCTGCTTCATGCTGTGTACTGATAATTCTCTTTCCGATCAGCTGCTGCTGTGATTCCCCACTCAGATACAGTGATATAAATACTCTGAGTGGTGCAGTGAGAGTATTATGGAAAAAGATGATCTGCTGTGGCAACCCTTAACGGGAGCAGCTAAAAGAAGAAGAAGATGCAGTGAGAGTTACAACGCTAAAGCAGTTATGGTATTTGGAATACTATGGCTATTCCCAGTTAGTTTCAGTGTATTTATAAAGCCGCGTCAGGAATGTGGAGCTAAGAAAGAAAGGGTGACCACACAGGAACAGTAGCACTGCTTTGACGCTGGGTGCCACCAGTCTGCAAAACCGAGCGGAGAAATTGCCTACGCCAAGGTATGAGTTACCGTGGAAATGTGCGTGGCTTTACGGCAAGTTTAGGTTTTATACATCGCGATTTGAGCGTGGAAACGTTCGTACGCAACATTTCTGTGCGTACACACCGTTTATACATGAGGCCCCAGGGCTGCTGCCATCTAGCGTGCTGGGGGAGTAAAAACCATCCAGTGACATTTCTTTTTATTGGGCTGTCTGTCCATGCTTTTCCATGCTTCCTTCCAGGTCTGATCCCTTTTTCCTCCCTGGCCTGGCTGCCTTTATGCCTGTTAGGAGTCTCCCATCTGGGTAAGGAACCATCCCCTCTTCTTGCCGGGATGCTCGTCCAGCCCATGTGGCATCTATAATCACATATTAACTTTACAGTATTCATTTTAACTTACAGTAAATCTGATGCATTTTCCACTTGCCAATTAATCTAACTTGCACATCTTTGGGATATGGAATAAAAACCAGAGTATCCTGGGAAAAAATAAAATGCAGTCATGAAGAGAATGTGTAAATTACCCACTGCCTCATTCTATAGCAAGAACAGAGAAGCATTGTCCAGTCTTGGCATATCTAACAAGAGAAGAGACATTCAGCAGACAGGCAGAGGCAGAAAGTACACTTCTTGGAGAGACACATAGAGAGACCAAAGTCTAAAGATATTGAGGAGCATAACCACAAGTTCTGGATACTTGCAGCAACAGGAGAAATCAGAGAAACCAAAGCAGAGGAGTAGTTGGAGTGAAATGAGAAACAGAAGTTGAGCAGCTGCATTCCGGAGGAGCTGGAGACATTAGATATCAAAGTAAGCTCTTCCAGTACAGAGTTTCAATAGTCCAACCAAGTGAGAACCAGTGCCTGAACAAGAAATTGTTTGGCATAATTAATGAGAAAGGGGTGAGTTCTTTGAACATTATAAAAAAAAGAAATGCCATAATTGGGCCAATTGAGGAGTATATTAAATGAATAAAAGTAAGGAGCCCAGAGTCATACCAAGATTCCTGACCATCACTGATGATAAAAGGGTGACCTCTTCAAGAACAACGCTTAAAGACCAATCTGAGGAAGGAAACTCAGAAGGCAAGTACAGGATATCTGAGTTTGAAATATTAAGTATAAGGTAATGAGCATTCATTCATGATGAGATGGCAGAGAAACAGTGGGAGATCTGGGCTGAAACCTGTGGATTGTAACAGAGAATTAAGAGGAAGATCTACGCATCATCAGCACTGAGGTGGTATGAGAAGCCATAGTGAGTGAATGTAAAGAAACAAATAGACCCAATACTGAACACTGAAGCACTTCTGTGAAGAAGACACAGTTGTTAGATCAGGGGGCACAAAAGGATCAGTCAGAAAGGTAGAACTCGTACAAGTCTAAAGCTGAACCAGAGATTTCAACTTTACTGAAGGAAGAGGTAAGCAAGGAGTTGTTACCAGTATCTAAAGCTGATGAGAGGTCAAGAAATATAACAACAGAGAAGAGGGAAGCAGCTCGAACAGATCTAAGAGCATGTGTGACTGAAAGCAATGCAGTCTCGGTAGAGTGACCCCTGAAGAATCCAGATTGAGGAGGATCTAGCAGATTGTGGTGAGACAGATACAGTAAGAGGAGAAATGTTTTTTGGAGTATGCGTTCTAGAGACTAGAACATGAATGGCAGAAGGGAGACAGGACAGTAATTCTCAATGGCAAATGGAATGAGAGAGGGCTTCCTGAGAATACGGTAATCTTATCACCTGTACAATTAGTTCGGTACAACAAAATACTCTATTAATGCTAAAACAAATGATGTAATTACATTTAACATCATCAAGAAACTTATCAACCTATACTTTAAATGTAAGATTATTATTCAGTTTTTCAAATTAAGTACGTTTTATACCAAGCCCGTGCATTTTTGCCATCTTAAGAAGCATTTATTTTACATACTTATCCACAAGGTTTTGTGTAGTGCAGTGTCCGAATAGCTGATTTCTTAACTCCACGATGTCCACATTGCATGCGCTGTGTGTACAATTATAAAAGCACACAGCATGTACAATGAGGATACTGTAAAGCCACAGTCTGTGAACTCAATATATCTGGCTGATCAATAAAAGAGGAAAGCACGATACATGAAAAGGCCACAAGCATTCCTAAAATCCAATATTTGTGAACTTATCACAGAGACTGGGGAGTTACTGTATTAAAACAAAATAGCAATTTGTTGGAAGAAGGTCAAAACAATCAAGTATGCCTGAGAAGGGTATTTATGTATATGATGTGTCTTCTGTATGTTGCAATGTGATGTAATTGTGTGTTGGTGCAATGTGTTGTAATAGAAAAACAATGTTATTTGCAATCAAGCAAGCAGAAATAATGGTTGGTATTAGCATCAGATCACCACTTTCAATTATATATTTTATACAGGCACTTGAGTGCAAAACCTTACAAGGACATGGTATGAAGATATAAACAGGCCTGATTTAAAAAGCATGAACATAGGCTATGCAAAAAAGCCAACGGTTAAAAAAGGAGACTTCAAAGTAATACTCAAATATTAAAGCAAAACTTGAGAATATGAAGTATTTGCAAATTTTCATAGTGAGTTAATTTATTCTATACATGGTACAAGAATATAATGAGCGCAGATATGTATTTTAGCTCCAGGAATGTATTCAGGTTTAATGTTGCAAGCTTGTGATATATAAGATTTTAAATTCTACCCCTCCGTTTTCCTAACCTACTTATTATCCAGGGGACAATCACAGAAGCCTATCCCAGCAATAATCGGGCACAAGGCAGGTACAACATCTGGACAGGGTGCCAGTTCATCACAGTATGAACCCCCCAACACACAGTCCAGTCCAATTTAGCAATGCCAAATCACTTAACCTTTCAACTGAGTGATGAAGTTAGAGGAATGGGAGAAAACCCACACAAACACAGGGAGATCATAGAAACACCACACAAGGGATGCCTGGAACACAAACTGCTGTCTCATTGATGTGAAGCAGCAGTGCTACTATTGTGTCCTCCATCCTGTTGTCTATTTTCAAACCAGTTTAATCCAGTTCCCGGCAAAACTCTATCCTGAAAGCATACAATGCAAGGAAGGCACCATCCTGGGATAGGGCGTCAGCCTGTTGTAGCACACACTCATGCAGGGTGAATTCAGTCAACCTAACCTGCACATTTTTTTGGCCTGTGGAAGAAAAACTGCAATGACAAAGGGGAAAAAAAAACTTAGACCAGAGGAAAAACATTTTATGATTATGTAAATATAGAGAATATGAGATCATTAATTAAAATCTTTAAGGGCTGTAAAGACTGGCTCAATAAATATTAAATTCACCATAGCCACAAAACCAAATGGTTCAAGAAGAATTATTATAACTATGTTGTGAAAAAAGTCTCGCCTAAGGGCTAATTTTCAGATAGACCAGGAAATAAAAGAGAAAAACAGACACTTAAACAAGCAGGGGTTAAAAAAAAGTCAAAGTGATATCCAAAAATCAAACTTCACACAAAAAAGGCCTAATGCCACCAAGAATCTTCAGCCCAAACTTTTCTAGACACACTGAAAGTTATTCAGTTTTATTTCCAGAAATGTGGTCACTAATAATAGCATGCCGCCATCTTAAATAGCTGGGACAAGATGACGTCATACACTATGACACTGCTATCGTGTGGTGGGAACTGAAGGTCTGTAATTGACAACAACACGGCAAAATAACAGAGATTACGAAAGAAAACAAACACAAAATACCACCACAATGTAAAACTTAATGAAAACAGTCAAAAATAAAATAAAAATGTAAAACCTAAATGGGAACAATTCTGCATAGTCCAAACTTCCTGATTCAAGACAGAATGTGTCATGTCTTTAGATAGATAAAAGTTCAAGCACCAAAAGAAAATCTGAGACTGATTAAATTGCTTAAGGAACTAATCTTCTTAGGTTTGTGACCTGCAGTGATCACCACACAACCCTAAATCCCAGACACAACTCCACAGACACAAGTTCCAGGTTCAAATAATAATTTATTTGAACAAATATCTTCAGCAGTTGTCCAGAAGTAATGCCAGATGCAATTCTCTCTTTTCCTTCCTCTTGTTTGCCAGGCGAGCTTTGTCCATCCTCCACACCCGACTCCAACTTTCCTGGGTGACTCCTTTTATCTCAGACCTAGGAGTACTTCAAGGGACACAGCATTACCCATAGGAAGCACTTCCAGGTCAGGCGAAAACCCAACAAAGTAGGAATCATGAATTCCTTTAGCACCCCCTGGCAGCACCCTCAGAACCCAACAGGGCTGCTGTACAGAACTACAGCTCCCAGCAAGCCATGCAAGGTGTTTATAAGTGTATTGTAGCCCAGGGATGCTGCTACCTAGCATGTTGGGGGAGTGAATGGTCTGAATAGGTTGTCTCCCCCTGTCCCTACATTACACTGGTGTCTAGGTGCCTTTGGTTCATCCCTGCCGGGATGCCAGTGTGCCCACTTCCAAATTGGCATCTGCCAATCTTCAGGCTGAGACAGGCCATTCTTCCTGGCCATTCAGTACAGTGATATCCCAGCCAGGAAAGGGATCATATCCTGGCTAGGACACCAGCCCTTACCTGCCATCCATCAGAGGCTGAAATGTTGTTTCACTAGAAAATCAAGATGCAGACACTAAACTGCCATTTTAAAGACAGCCTCTGTGACATCACGTGTTTTATATACTGTATATAAAAACAAAAATGGAAAAAAAAAATGAATGCTGACAAAATCCAGAGACTGTGACCAGGATAAAATAAAAAACTATGCTTTTTGAGCTTCAAGGCAGCAGTATTAACCTTTGGTTCACAATGCCAAAATATTTTTAATGTGTACTTCATACAAGATCTACAATAGCTTAAAAAGTATTTCTATGAATTGTCAAACATGTGATCCAAAACACTTAATGATAAATCGTTCAGAAAACAAATTATTAGACTACACATTTTTTAAAACTTTACAGTTACTTTCTTTAAAAACTGTACAAGACTGCTAACAACAATTTATTTCTTATATAGCCTAAAGTCACACAAGGAAGGTCTCAATGACTTTAACAGGCCCTGTTTTTTGAGAGACCCCCAGCCTGGAGTCACTGAGGAGAAAAAAAAACTAACAAAAAAAAAAACTTGTAGGGGGAAAGAAAATGGAAGAAATCTTGGGAAAGGCAATTCAGAGAGAGACCCCCAATCAGGTAGATTGGGCGTGCAATGGTCAAAAAATGGGCTAACTACAATATATAAAACAGAACATCTAGATAGATAAAAGCCAGAAGTCTGTATGACCATCAGCATCAAGTGACTCCATGAGAACCCTAACTACAAAGAGGACTATTTCATTTATGTTAGGTAGAATGCTCTAAGGGGACTGGGCAGTCTCGTGGCCTGGAACCCCTACAGATTTCATTTTTTTCTCCAGATATCTGGAGTTTTTTTTTTGTTTTTTCTGTCCACCCTGGCCATCGGACCTTACTCCTTTTCTATGTTAACTAATGTTGCCTTATTTTAATTTCTTATTTTGTCTTTTATTTTTCTTTTCTTCATTATGTAAAGCACTTTGAGCTACTTTTTGTATGAAAATGTGCTATATAAATAAATGTTGTTGTTGTTGTTGTAGATAGATGGCCAATCTGTCATTGCCACCTCAGAAATACAATACAGCAATGCCAACTCCTTTGTTCTTGCACTGCACTCTTCACCAAGTGCAGGCACAACTCTCAAGGCAAAACACAAGAATATATTATACCACTCACTAAATACACAACTATCACATATGAGGATATGGATTTGATCAAATACAACAAAAATAAAGTAGATTAATTAACATACATGAAAAACAACAATCTCAGTCCATCAGTTAATTGTAGAATCACAGCCAGATTATAGAAACGGAGTCAGACAAGCCAGCCACAGAGTCCTGGAGACCTCGGCTAACAGCGATTCCTTTCACAAAGAGATTTACAAGGCGACTAATGACAGAAGTGAAGGAAACAAATTCTGACTAAACACTGCACACCTAACAAGAGCAAAGAGCAGGTAAACTAAAGCATATAAAACAATACCACTAAAAAAGGAGTAACAAACAAAAAAGTAAGAAGCCAAATGTGAAGTTTCACACACTAAGTAAGACAATACAATAGAGAAGAAACAAAATGACCACACCTCACTCTCTGGGATAACTAAAAATTTGCTATTCAGTCTTAGCACATTTGGCATATTACATGTTTATTTTTCAATATGTTGCTTTCCCCAAACTGGCATGAGAATTACTTGTTTTGTTATTTTGTTGTGTTTATAGTTAGTCATTCATTACACACACTGCTGAAACAATGAAGAGCTATTGAAAATGCAAGCAGTCAAAATATAAGCATTTTAATTTGTTTTTCTTTATATAATTAAGTTTCTCTTTGCATTTGATTTTTGGAGGCAAAGATGAAAAATTAAGTTTAAATTATTCATGGTCAATTGGGAAGTACACAACAAGAATGGAATACTTATTAGTTATAATTTTCTCCTGTTTCTAAGACAAAATACTTCATGTGAATACTTTACATTTTAGCAAAAATGCAATAATGGTCTAAAAGGTTTCCAACTAAAGGTCAAATGATTCGGACATCCAACACATTTTTAAAGTTTACATTTTTTACCAACATGTGGTTATAGGAAACCAGAGTTTTTGTGACTTTATTAGGCATTAGGGAAGAATCCAGTCAAATGTTGACAATATGTATGCATTCTTTACTACTTAAGAAAACAGACAGGTGGTTAAGAAAGCAAGTCACGTTGGCTAACTAAGTCTAAGAACTGATTTGGGTTAGAAATTGACCAGTGATTCTCAATTAACTGGACATATACATCTGAAATATGAAAAGAAACTGGATAACCCTTAAAAATCTACATGGACACATTGATTATGTGTATTCCCAACACAAACAGCTACAAGAATAAGAAACAATCTCTGATCCTAACAATAAAAACATTCTCTTTTCTGCAGGAAACGTAAATCTGCTATACCTGCTGAAAACAGTTATGATTAAAGCAAGCAGGCTCGTAATGCTGCAAGCACAACTTTCTACTTGACAAAAAAATGGTGCAGCATTCTGAATTATAAAGATTTTAATAGGTTCAAGGAATCTCAAAATAAATGAGCACTCTGACAATTTTTCACCCTTGCAAAAGGAAAATATCAGACAAATTAATTGAGTTTGCAGTTTGACATTTCAATAAGAGCATGGTATAAACAGAAAATGCAGAGTACGATAAAAGTATCAGTTTAATGTACTTGTCAGATCTGAAGAAAATAAATCTGACGCTGCAGTTTATAAGCTATTTTGTAAAATGTCAGATTTGCGCAATATAGCCGGAGGCAAAAATGGACACTCTGGCACAGTTAACTCTGATGACATTCACGTGTGTTCTTGCAGGGTGGCTGGCAAGCTAAGCAGTGCAACAAAGTAGACTAGTGAATGAGAAGCTGCTGGAAGTCTTGGGTGAATGTATGGATAGCACATTTTTGGGAAAAAAATAATTAAAAACATCCAATGAGAAGCAGTTCTGTGGACAGAAATGCCTTGTTGATGAGAAATGACAGAGGAAATTGGCCGCACGGGTTTGAGCTGACAGAAAGGCTGTGGTAACTCAGATAACCACTACATTAAAATTGTAAGCAGAAGAAAAACATCTCAGAATGCACATGTCAAAACTTCAGGCGGATGAGTTAGTACAACAGAGGACCAAATTGGGTTCCAATCCTGTCAGTCAAGAATAGAAAGCTGAAGCTGCAGGAGACACACACTCAGCAACATCAGGCAGTTGAAGATTGGAAAAGCATAGCCTGGTTGAACAAATCTTGATTTCTGTTGAAGCACACAGTTGGGAGGGTCAGAATTTGGCACTAAAACAATAAATCCATGTACCAAACTTGTCTTGTGCCTACTGTCTAGAATAGTGGTGGTGGTGCAGTGTGGGGAATGTTTTCTTGGCAAAATTTGGACCCTAAATGCAAATCAATCATTGCTTGAATGCCATGGCCTATCGGAGTAGTGCTGCTAACCATGGGCATCCCTGCATTGTGACATTTTAATCATCTTTGAATGTCCACTTCCAGCATGATAAAACACCGTGTCACAAAGCAAAAGTTGTCTCAAGCTGATTTCATCACCATGTTCTTAAGTGGCCTTCCCAGTCATCGTATCTAAGTCAAGCAGAACACCTTTGGGATGTGGTAGAATGGGAGATTGGCAGCATACATGTACAGCTGACAAATATGCAGAAATGATGTGATGCCATTATATCAACATGGACCAGAATCTCAAATGAATGTTTCTGACATCTTGTAAAATCCATACCACGAAGAACTGAGGCTGTTCGGAGAGAGCAAAAGGAGTCTCTAGCCAGTACTGGTTTAGTGGTTATAAGAATTTTCTCACTGAGTGTAACAGTCACCACATACATCAGCATCAAGTTAAACCCTCCAGGAATAAACACCAGTTAGATCCACCTAATGGCCAATCTTTAAAATTATAGGACCAATTGTATGGCTACTACACATTTATACCTTTTAATAAACCGTTTCATATCACCCTTATGTTTTAATGTCTCAGCTAGTCATCATTCTTTGCAAACCTGACTTGAAAAGCCTTATAGCTGCCTAAGGGTCCAATCGTAAAATTTCTCTACATGGGAATGATTTCTTGTTTTTATTTTTTGTTTGTTTGTTTGTTTGTTTTTCTCAGCAATGCTCCCTTCAATCTCCCTCATATCCTTTGTTTATTCTGTTCTTCTGAGATCCTGTCTGCTTATCAAATTAACTGATAGTCTTTCGGCAATCCATCTGCCCCATTAAATGCTTGGGCATTAGAATCTCTTCCTTTCCTCTAGGAAATAGTCACATTCATATTCTGTTTTGTCTGTTTCGTGTAAAGGGGTCTTCCATCCTTGTTGTCCCTTCTCCCATTTCTCCCCAGATTGGAAATAATCAAAATGTATATAGTCCCCTGCTTTAATTTTGTTACTGGTATGGCCCCTATGTAGTTTGATCTGCTCTGTTTCTTTTTTTTTTTTTTGCAGATCCTTCATTTAGCACTCTGACTCATGATGGGGTGGAATAAGGAATACCCATGCCTGACTTCAACAACACCGTTAAGGAGCTGGTTAGAGACCGCTATCAATCCACCATCCTAATTTCCATTTAACCTAATTTGATCTCTCCCACGTCCCTATTTGTACTTCTTCTATATTACTTTTTATTCCTCCTAATTTAGGTCCTTCAATTTTATGTGGAGTCCAATTAGCAAAAAGCTGAGAAACATCTTGGCGCCTGCCCATTTTGGCAAAAAAACCCTCCCATCGTCCACAATATAGTTCTTCCCATTTAGTAACACACAGATGATGATGAGCTTGGCACTACATGTAAATTTGAATTGTTCTCTGCCTGCCAAGGGCACATGTGTTGTGTCTCCTGCAGTATGTACTGTACAGCTTTGCTTTTCCTGCTAAAAGGACATTGAGCTTCAGCTGCTAAAAATGTATAGCTAACTTCAGGTTGTTAAAAACAGATAGCAATTAAGTAAACAGAATATTAGGTTGACTCAGTTTGTTTAGTCAATTCAGCCATTTCCGATTCAACTTCAGTCTCTCTGAGCTCCTCTCTATTCAATGTATGGCAAAAATCAGCACCACCAATTCAGCCAGAGGAAAACAGTGTGATAGAGAAGTCAAATATTTAGTTCCTCGACACCCAGGTCACCAAATCAGATCTAGAATCAGTATTCAGCACCCAGCAGCGCATCTGTTAAGGTTGAGTAAAAGAAGGTGCTCATAACTGATGATTGCATTGTGGGGATTTCAAATGCCATCAACCCAGCAGTTAAGTAAAATGCCTCCCAGAGACAATGGTATCCAACATTGAGGATAAATTGGACTGGTTGACGATAAAGTATCCATTTTATTGTTAAATATTTGGCACTAATGATATTGTTTTGCAGAAATCTGAGGTACTAATGAGAAGCTTCTTGTCTTTGTCCATCAAAGCTAAAGGAAAATGTTAGGAGTTAATTGTCTCTGGCTCCTTATCAAGATTACACCTCCCATTTATAGAAGTATTTGGACCCTTTATTGTGCAAGTCCAAGTTGTGGTCAGGTGCATCCTGTTTGCGTAAATTCTCCTTGAGATGTGCCTAAATCTTGACTGGAGTCCATCTGTGTCAAACTGAATTGATTTTATATCATTTAGAAAGGCACACACCTATTTATAGAAGGTCCCACAATTCACATAGCATGTCAGGATAAAAACCAAACCATGAAGTCCAGGGAACTTCATGTAGACCTCTGTGATCAAATTGTGGTGAGATATTGATCAGGGCAAGACTACAAAGCCACATCTAAAGCTTTGAGTGTTCCCAGGTGCATAGTGGCCTCAAATATTTTGAAATGGAAGCTGATTGCAACCATCAGGTCAACTCCTGTTGTTGGCCATCCAGCCAAACTGAGTAACCAGGCAAAAAGGGCCTTTACCAAGGAGGTGACCAAGAACCAAATAGTCACGCTATGCAGCACTTCAGAAGACCCTGCTGAGATGGGAGGACTTGTTAGAAGGATGACCATCTCTGCAGCACTCCATTAATCAGGTATTTTTGGTAAAGTGGCTAGATAGAGGCCACTCATCAGTAAAAGGCATGCAGCAGGGCAGCCTGCTTGGCAAAGACTCTGAGAGCATAATGAAGAAGATACTCTGGTGAGATGAGACACAACTTTAATTCTTGGGCAGTACTACAAGCACTATGTCTGGCCAAGACCAGGCACTGCTTATCACCTTCCTAATAACATCCCAAACCATGAAGCATGGTGGTGGCAACATAATGCTGTGGGGGTGCTTCTCAGCGACAGGGACATGGAGACTGGTCAGAACTGAGGGAAGAATGAATTCAGCCAAATACAGGAAGACCCTTAAATAAAACCTGCTCCAGCAAGCACACAATCTCAGATTGGGATGACAGTTTATGCTTCAGTACAACAATGACCCAAAGGATATGGCCAACACAATGTTGGAGTGAGTTTAGGACAAATCTCTGACTGTCCTTGAGTGGCCCAGACAAAGTCCAAACTTAAATCATATAGGACAACTGTGGAGAGAATTGAAGATGGCAGTTCACAGTCACTTGAGAGGAGCTTGAGATGATGTGCCAGGAAGAATGGCATAAACTGCCCAAATCCAGGTGTTCAAAGTTTGTAGGGACTTACCGAAGAAAACTCAAAGTTGTAAGTGCAGCCAAAGGGGCATCTGCAAAGTACTGAATTACAGATTTCAGTTTTGGATTTTTAATAAATTTGCAAACCTTTCTGAAAACATTTTCACTTTGTCATTATGGGTCATCAAGTGCAGTCTGATGGACAAAAAAGGCAAATGTTATCTATTTAAAATTAAATATACAACACAATAAACTGTGTAGAAGGTGAAGGGGTCTGAATACATTTTGAATGCACTGTATATAGAGGGGAAGTGGTCTGTAGTGAATTATGTTTCATTCCCTGCTGATTAGAAAATAAATAAAACAGCATTTGTTAATATTTAGTATTATTTATGGAAAAGCCCTGTATTTTTTTTAAGAGAGATGGTCCTAATCTGTACTGGGGGTGTGTGTGTGGGGGGGGGGGGGGGGGGCTATTATTTTATCCCAAAATATGACAGCCTGGCTGATTAATCAGAGCAGGAATGTTCAAAATGTGTTTTTTCCCCCTTTTCCTTTTTAATAAGAAGGAATACCTGCAGAATGTTTTATTTTAAGTTTCTGATCAATTAACCCTTATTCTAACCCCAACCTACTAACCCATGAAAAACTGATATGTTGAAAGCTTCCATGTTTAAAAAAAATAACAACAAAAAAAAAAAGAAAAGAAAAACAGATGGTGTACATTAACTAAACGTGCAACGCACAAGCTGCCGTAGCTCTGCTTTCAAGACATTCATCTCTAAAAGGAGACTCTGCATACTAAAGAGATACAAAACAATGCTTGTGCCTTTGTGCAACTCCATGAGCAGGAAGAAGGTGGGCAGAACGATGGCTATCATCTATCAACCTTTTATGGGAAATTATTATGTACCATCCCTCATTGATAATGACTCTATTTCTCCTGAAATAAATCAATAGCATATTTATACATAAAAGTTGAAAGGAGATGATGTTGCTTTCCCATTCATTGAGCTTGAGGATCAAGCAACCTCAGAACTTGAAATGTTGCAAAGCAGTGCTAACATTAACATAACAGTATTTTCATTGCAAAAAAGGTAAGCACATCTTATTCTGTATTTAAAGAAATAGAACATTTTGAAAATATGGAAACTTTTTTTATAGGAAGCGTATTACAAAAGTAAAAGAGAATACAATGCTTAGATGTTTAATGAGTGACAACATGGTTGTATGGGTCGGTGCCTCAATAAATCTAGTAAGCTGCATTCAAATCCTTTGATGGCTATTTTTGTGTCTGGAGGTTTATTTTATGTTGGTCCTGTTTAAATCGGGTCCTAATTTGGGACCCTGAGGTGGTTTGTCATGTGGTGGGTGCGGCAACACACCGTATCAGTGAACGCTCGCTCTCTAAGAATTGGTGTGTGACACGACGGGCACCCATACATGTTTGGGGTCTCATCTCATACTTCATGCTGTCAAGATAGGCTCCAGCTCCCAGGGGAAAAACTGAAGTAGACTGAGTGGGTTTGAGAATTTTATCCATCCATCCATTTTCCAACCCGCTGAATCCGAACACAGGGTCACGGGGGTCTGCTGGAGCCAATCCCAGCCAACACAGGGCACAAGGCAGGAACCAATCCCAGGCAGGGTGCCAACCCACCGCAGGACACACACAAACACACCAAGCACACACTAGGGCCAATGTAGAATCGCCAATCCACCTAACCTGCATGTCTTTGGACTGTGGGAGGAAACCGGAGCACCCGGAGGAAACCCACGCAGACACGGGGAGAACATGCAAACTTCACGCAAGGAGGACCCAGGAGGCGAACCCAGGTCCCCAGGTCTCCCAACTGCGAGACAGCAGCGCTACCCACTGCGCCACCGTGCCGCCTGAGAATTTTATGTTATGTTTAAATAAAAAAAAGCTCTGCTCAGAGTTTAACATGAAAATAATGAAAATTATTTAGTAAATTCATCCTATAATGTCTGTTCTGTCAATTTAGCATTTGTCGGTTAGGCATTTATAACCCAAGGCCATTGCATTAACGGAGTTTATTGTAATGGAATAGCCGGCAAAAAGGCCGACATGAGGACTTTTTCACATTAGTAGTTCATTGCAGCTATTAAGCTGCTGTTCTATCTGTGTTATACAGTACATTACATTTTTGCAGCTTGTATTATATTATGAAGATGACATAATACTGCAGGTGCTTCTAGTTGCTATCAAATTAATCGAAACCCCATAAGCACTTCCACATTAGTGTGAAGGGGTGCTGCACATTTTCCGGGGGCCTGTGTGTCTTTAATTGCATGAGCCTACAGAACATTTTCAGTCTTCTTCTGTCATCCAGTACCTTCCATCCCCCTCTTGCACACAATAAGCAGCAAATCTGACATGTCAAAAGACTGGTACCTCCTTCCCAGAAGATTTGTATGCATGCAACTCCGAGAAAATGTGACTTGCATACTATAGCAGCTTAGGTGACATATCAGTGCCACATGTATACTACCAAGTACATAGATTTTAGTGCTGTTTAACTTATGTTCATTAAAGAGATGACTTCTGGTCAGGGAAATCAGAAGTTCAAGCATGATTGAGTTTTATGCATGGAATCGTTCAGATATATACTTTTCTAAACCTTTTTTTTTTCCATTAAAGAGTGAAAGCAGGAACTCCAGGAAGATGAGCAAATTCACCGCTGCAGAAAAATCATCCATGCAACCACCCATTTTCAGAGCCACTTCCCCAGTTCAGGGTTGCATGGACCATAGAATGTTCTAGCAGCTTCAGTTAGAACACTAACAGCTCTGAACAGGGCACACTCATGCACCTACACACACGCACAAACACACACACTCATATGGGGAGCATATATTTGTGGTTTAATATGTGTGACACATTTTAGACTGTTTTCAATGAATGCTTAGCAGGCATCTGATTTTGTTTTGGAATGGAAATCATACAATACACTCTAAAGCAAATTAGGCAGTAACACTTTGAAGCTGTTTAGATTTGCATCTGAATTAATTTTACTTATTTTTGTATATCAACATGCTTTTCACATCACTTTTTCGTGTTAGACTACAAAGGAATGTTAGTTGACTCCTGATCAAGTTAAAACCCTTAACAGTCTGAGGAGCCATTTTCACTCTACAGAGGGATTCAAGGTGGTTAAAAAAAGGTAAGTCTCAGTTGGGTGGGATCACTGATTTGAAACAAGCCTCAATGAAGGAACTGGTCCACTTAGTTAATCAAACAACCTTCTCCTTTATAAGCTGCATGTTAGGTAGAATGGTCAGTGGGGCCTGGGCGGTCTTTTGGCTTTTGAATCTCCAGAGATTTTTCTCCAACATCTTGCCAGCTGGAGTTTTTATTTTTTTCTTCTGTCTTCTGACTATAGAGAGGAGAGAGAGAGGTTAGGAGCAGGCGCTGCCACGGCGCATTGCCACACCCACCGCATGACAAACAAACTTAGGATCCCAGATTAGGACCCAAGTGCAGCCATGCAATTGGTGACACCTCAGCACCACACAAGTTCAGATGGAATGGAACAGTGTGAACTTTTTTATGGGGGCTGGAGTGCCAATTCTGCCACCACATTGGACATATTTTAATCATAAGATAGTGTACATAAAAATGAATCCATAATTAATGACTATATCTATTACTTCTAAGGTAAATATTTGTATTATTTAGGTGCACACTTATTCATTTTTATTTAGTATTTTTGGTATTTTATTTTTCCATTCATATAATCATTTTTTTCTTAATTGTCCTTCTTTTTTTTTCTTTAATCTCTCTTATATGAAAATGTGCTATAGACATATTTTTGTTGTTGTTGTTGTCTTGAATCTCTGACTGTCAGCTAGGACATCTTGTATATTTCCCTCCTGTATGTGCCACACACAAGCAGTCTTCTCCCTGTCTCCACTTTACGGCCTAATTTTCAAACAGCCAGTCAAACCTTCATCACGTTCCCTTTCGTACTCAAAGCTCCATAAAGTATAGACTAGAAAAAGTGCTTAGGCTTCAGCCAATGTTAACTTCGTTTTATGTGCAGGCCTAATGACTTTGAAGCAGTTCTCTCTTAGCATAACCTATGGGTGCCAGGTAATTAATTAAAATTTCAATTTTAGGAGTCAGAGTCCTGGTGCTTTGTTTGTTCTCCCCGTGGGGTTCAACTTTTCAAACCCTAACCTATAACCTATGTTCCATCAATCAGCATTCCACCTGGGACTATGGGCTAGGGTAAATCATTTTATTTCTGTCTTACAGACCCCTGTCTGTGTTTAATGTGTCAGTTCAGACAACCTCAAGTTTCTCTTTTTACTGGTTCAGACTGGTTACTATGAAATTTTAATCAATATTATCAATCAATACATGATATAATTTTACAATTTAATACAAGAACATATTTATATGATGTTATAACAATGAATTATTAAACATAAGGATAAGAGTTGAATTTAACTAAAGGCTTTTTCCTCATCTCAGAGGAATCAACAAGATAGTTGCTAAGGTTAAAACGAAGTAGATGTGCAATGAACACACCCTTAAAAAGCAAGGCCAAACTAGTGAGAAAGTTCAAACACCCCTGTTCAATGGGAAAACCTGTAGGACACCCCTATTAACAAAGTGATGTTTAGAATAATCGAAGAAACAACATGTATATGAAGTTACTGATGGCTGTAGTTGATTGGCTAAATTCTGCACATTAAGACTCAGATGACATGATGTATTAGATAAGGTAATGGTAATAGAGAAGTATAGAAAGGAATGAATTGTATCAATGATTGCTCGCTCCATGGACTGAGACATCTGTGCATATCTATGTGCAAATAAAGAACTGCATTTTAATCTGGTCTCCATTAATTACTTCTTTGAAAACAGAGGAAAGTTTTTTTCCACAACATTGAGTGGTGAGCAGGATAAGCAAGCATGTTCGTTCTTATTACTCAGACAGATGGACAGAACTTTATTTGACCCAAAAGGGAAATTTAGTATTTTACAAAAGCTCAAGAAATATTATAACAAACAACAACTACAATCATTAAATGCATGCAAGAGTTAAAAAAAAGAAAAAAAATTCTGAATCAGCTAAGAGAGCTGTCATTATACAGGAGTTTTGCCGTAGTTATAAAGGAGCTCAATACACTTTGGCCAAATGATTAATTGGCTAAAAGTATTCAATGTTAGTGTGTAAGATAAGGGATATGCAGCATTCTTCCTAATAGCCGTCAGTCTTGCTTTTATTTTCTCCTCCGCTACTCCCTCCAGTGGAGCTACAGTCCAATAAATGAGCCTGCCATTTTAATCAGCTTGTTGACTATGTGGGCATCTCTTGAAGTTATGTTACCAGCCCAGCACTAGCCATCACAGAGTTACAGAATACAGTAATTAACCAATTAACAACTTACCAAGTTGAAGCCATTGTACATACAGCTGAAAACCAGAAGTAAACAACAGGGTAATACCATTCTAGAAATTGCCAAAACCAGATGCTTGAGACCAGTATGCCTTTCATGTGTCAGTACTGCCAGCCATAGAATGATACACTCTGGTGTGGAGCTGCAGAGGTAGCAGTCTCTCTGGTATCTGGCGTCCTATACTGATGCTGCAACCAACAAATGGCCACAAACTAGTGTAAGCGATGGAATACTGGGACTGGCATCCCAGTCAGGACTGTGCAAGGATCCTTATCCAGCCAGGAGACCAGTATAATGCGAGGACAGGGAAAAACAATTAATTGGGATTATCCCTGGGTTACTAAACTTTTACAGATACTCACAGGGCATGTTGGGAAGTGCAGTCCCATGGAACAGCCCTGTTGGGTTTAATGGGTGCCGCTGGGGGCAATGAAGGGATCAGTGGCCTCTAGTTTTCAGGACTCCCGCTTGACCCAGAAGTGCTGCCAATGGACAGTCTCGTGATACTAGCAAGCATTTCCAGGTAAAATAAAAAGAATCACCCTGCCACGAGTTGGAGTCAGGAGAGGAGCTGATCGACACTCTGTTGGGGGAAAGAATGAAGGAAAGGAAGGGAAAGGAAAAAGAGAAAAGGAAGAATCGTGTCTGGAATTGTTTTGACTGACCTGGAAATGTATTTTGTATAATAAATCAATTATTTCAGCCTTGTACTTGTGCCTTCATGTTTAGAGTTTGGGGTGCTGCAAGACACCCTGGTGGTCACACTAGCAATAAGTAAAAAAAAATAATTATTGTGCTCACAGAGTTCCATTCTTAAATGCATTTACTGGCCACATCACAGAATTTTTTTAAGTCGCACTTCATGCTTGCTGACAAATCTTTTTTGTTTCTGATCTGATAGAAAAGATAGAAACACCTTAAACACAGCAAAAAAAATTATATTATAATTATTTCACAGGGTCTCCTGGTCCTGTCTCAGCAGGAAACAGATGAACTCATTTTTGAGAAATAATGGGAGATGCATGAAAAAGGAAAACCATAACAAATAAAAAATAAAGTGGTTGAAACCCAGATGAGAGGCAAGAATCAAAGTCAAAAATAATGCAAGAAGTCAAAACCAGGCAAGACACAAAGATCAATTAGCAATCAATTATCCACAGATCAGATAAAGCCTGATGCATTATGCTGACCACTTATCACATCGTGCCGATGAACTTGAGATCATGACCTCGGAGACCACACTCCTAGAAATGTGGGTTTGCAGTTCTAATAATGGTTACACAAAATGGCATCTAATACAGAAAAACAGCCCTGGTCATGACACTCATATGTGTTTGGACTCTTGGAGTGCCCTTTAAGATTTGTTTTGATTGGTGATGCTGCACATGTCTAATTTTTATGTATTCGGCCCACACTGCCTTCAGTTACAAGGACCCAGTGGGCAGCTACAGAGTCTTGAAAATGGTTTTGTCTTAATTTGTACCGACAGTTAAAGTATTCATACTGGTGACACACACCAGACCCACCGAGCCTCAATGTCAATGATCTGTACACTTTGTGACCGACATACAGTCAATTTGACATATAGCCATTTGACCAGTCTCAAATAGAGCTGTAAGCCAGAACATCACTGTATACTTTATCATCATAATGTTTAAAATATGAAAGCAAAATCCTATTAAAATATGAAAGCAAATACACCAAACAATTGTTCAAAATCCATCCCCATATCCCTCTAAGCACTCTCAGAGAATGTTTTCTGAAAATCCCTGAGCCATCACACTACCTACTTCAAGTTTCTGTTCAGTTGTGAAGTCAAACTCAACTTTAAAGTACAAGATAACCATCAGAATTCCTGTCCTTCAGAAGAAATAGCAGGGAATAAGGCAGAGCACAATGTTCCTACATGCTGCCACTTGTCAGGGAACAGGACTTGAGGTAATTTCTTACAATTCCCCATTGCTCTATTCTTGCTTCCATGCTCTTTGACCGATCATTTTCAGGGCAGTCTCTATGAACATTTGTTCTACTTCTCCAGTAATATTCCATTTATCATCTTGGCTGTCTAACTGCTACGGTACTACTCTCTACTTAGTACCCCAACTGCTGTTTGCCATTTTATTATTTTAGTGAACGAATCTGAGAGAGCACAGAGTTAAATAGGATCTGTGATTTTTTTATTTTAAATTTTCATTCTGAGTAAATTACAAGCCCTAATCTCTATGACACACTTTATTTCTTTGTATTGATATAATTATTTCCTCAACTTCTACTCATCCTCAGTAAAATAAAATGAAAAAGATGACCTCAAATAAAACACTTTAAAATAATCTAAGAAGGAATTGCTGCACATTGTTTTGGGCTTTTAGGTGGAACAGCAAAAATTTAAAATATCCACCTGTACAGTTAATTTCGCAGTGGACTGGACTTACCTTATCAGAGGAGGCTCAATGCACTACTCCTGCCTCTGCTGATGCCATGTCCATGTTCAGGCAGTGATGACAACTCCGAATTTTGTCTGCAATCCAGCACACATAAAGTCCTTTTGGAGTTTGCCAATAATTTTAAGCGTACTGCTCACGTAAACTCAAATGATTATTCTCCCTGGAGCTACTTGTGATTCACAAAACAAAAAAAATCCATTAATTTGCAAATTGCTTAAAACCAGCCTCATAAGGGAGTTTTAATTGAAAACAGAAAGTAAACACAGAGCAGGCTAATTTATGTTAAATAAGATATGAGTACATATTAATCCTGAGTCGTGAGGTTCTATCCCAAATCCAGTTGTCATTTACATGGACCTTGGACATTCTCATTGTGTCTGTGAAGGCTTTTCTTTAGGTGCTTCTACTTTTCACTCACATCCCATGGTTAACTAATAATTCTAAATTGTCCTCATGTGGGTGTGAGTATGAGTGTGCCTTTTGATGGACTGCTGAGACAGACTTCTACACTCGAAGTCCTTTAACTGAATTAAGATAGACTATTTCATGCTAGACACCATAATAAATACAGCACATGCATCTAATGGCTTTGCTTTCAAGTATTGCAAGAGTATTAGGTCCATTATTGACAAAAAAGTGATTTCTCTTGCGTAGGGATCTGCAAAGTGGGTCCTGGAAGGCCATAGTGGCTGCAGATTTTTGTTCCAACCCAGTTTCTTAAGGAAAAAGCAATTATTGCCATTGAATCACTTATTGCTTAAGGTGCTAAAATTCCCCTTTCTTAATTGCTCATTTTAATTTTGAAGACCTGCATTAACTGTTTTTAATTGCTTCTTATTAGCAATAAATTTCAAATGATAAAGGAACCAGCAGTTCTCCATCCAACCTCTCTCCATTTACACCTGTGTGTATTCATCATGAACAATCTGGTTTAATAAAATATTTGGAAGAAAACTGAAGAGAAAACAGTGAAAGGCTGAGAATGAGTCATCTGATTCATGCTATAAATCATTTGGAGGATATCCTTGAAGAATTAAGAATATATGAATGAGCTGACACAAAATTAAATAAAATCTTTTATTAACAAGGATGGGCTTCTAATTAATCTATTTCCTTCAAACAAAAAGCTGAAAACAGGCCCAAACTATTACATGTACTGCATGTCAATTAACATCTCATTAAATAAACTCACTTCAATATTTACATCAACCACAAAAAGCTGAGTATATTTATATTAGTGATGGAAATATGAAGCTTCATGAAGCTTTGAAGCTTTGTTTCTATTTGTGCTGAAAAAGATTTGAAGCTTTGAAGCCACATCGCCATTATAAACAGCGACATCTAGTGGTTAACTGAGGTCAAGGCAAGTTCTCAAGAGCGCAAGTGAAGCAGCACTCACTGTTTCAGTCTCATGTCACCAGTAACAGGTCAGAAAAGTCTGTGTTTATTTTATTCGGCTGAAGCCCTTGTCCATTTATTCTATTTAACAAACTCATAAAACAAACATTTGAACTATACATCTTCCAGTATTGAGCTCACAGGCTTCTCAACTCAACTGCATATGATAACTTTCCAAATACATATAAACATGTCAAGCTAGATTTCCACGAGGAACTGAATCAAAATCAATGTGTAGTCATTAACATGCAATACAGACTTCTTTGGCCAATGTGTTTCAGAATATGTTTTCCATCATCAGAGTCTATCTTTGCAGCATCAAGTTCATGACAGGAACCAATCCATGATAGGACATTTATGCCAAATCATTCTGGGATTATCAATAAATCTAACATGCTTGCTTTTAGAAATGAGGAGGAAAGTATTCAATAGACAATGGATGAAAATGCAAAACCTACACTAACAGTAACAAGGCTGATGTCTGAACTCAGGACTCTCAAATTGTGAGCAATACCAATTAAAGAAGCACACTGATATTTTAAAACAGTGTATGTTAAAGGTAACCCTTACAGAGTCAATGAAAACCAGTTTCAAATTACACAGTTACATTATGTAGTATTAATAATAAAGCTTTAAATGGTAGCTGTTATCTCTACACAACCATTTAGCATTAGAACATACCAAGCTTAGATGAAACCCAAAATAAGTAATCACTAGTAAAGTGCAAAACAAGAAAGTTGTGAGAGTCCATGAAAAATGCATAGAAAACTTTTTTTTTTAATTCTTGCAGTTACTATAGACTTTCTTTCCCTTTCTTTTTCAATTGTGTCAAGGCAAATCCACCTGTAACTGTTCCATGATGAGCGCTGATAATACCAGGCCAATGTAGTATGTCGGCCAACTGCCTTTGAGACCATACAATAGTCTCTTCTCCAAGGCCGCTTACAAGCCGGTATTAAAATTGATGACGTTTTTTAACAAAAATACTGGAGTTGTAACAAGTTACATTAATACAGCAAAGATACAGGAAAACTATTACATAATAAATGTTACATAATTCATAAAGCAAAAAGATATTTCATTGTTTCCTTAACATAGATTCATAATCTATAGGATTATGTCCATTAAAACACAATGTTGAATTTAAAAGGCAAAGTACACCACCTTATGCTTAATGAAGAATACTAGCATTCAAAGATTACATTGTTTATAGAGGATAATGAACATTTACTGCCAGAGGCTCAAATAATGTCCATTTCCAAGTTCTACAATACAGTAGGGCAGGGGTACTCAATTACGGTCCTGGAGGTCCGCAGTGGCTGCAGGTTTTTGCTCCAACCCAATTGCTTAATAAGAAGCACTTATTGCTCTAGAAACACTTCTGCTTCACTTTAGTTGTCTCGCTCGTTAAGATTTTGAACCCTTATTGCTTATTTTAGTCTTAAACAGCCATAGTCTTAGTTTTTAATTGCTCCTTATTAGCAGTAACATGCAAATGACGAAAGAGACCAGCATTTCTCCATTTAGCTTGTTACCATTTACACCTCTGTATTTATCGTGCACTAATTGGTTTAATTAAATATTTGGAAGGAAATTGAAGAGAAAAAAGTGAAGGACTAAGAATCATTCATCCATTTTAGCATTCAGATCATTCGGATGATATCCTTAGAAAGAGGAAGAAAATCCAGGATATGAGAATGACCTGACATAGCAGAGTAAAAGCACTAACGAGCCATGAAATTAAATTATTGGCAAGAATTGCTTTCTAATTAAGCAACCGGGTTAGAACAAAAACCTGCAGCCACTGCGGACCTCCAGGACCATGATTGAGTACCACTGCACTAGGGCTACCAAGTAATAACACAATTAAGTAATATAAACACTAAAAGTAGACAGATAAATAAATGCATAAATATACATTTAAACTTTAAACAGTAGTAACCTAATGCAATCTTATTATATTGCCCATATAACCCCCTATCATGGCACCAGAGAGTGGTGACTTTGTCACGCATGTAAGTATTTCACTGTGCTCTGTACACATGATAGTGCTACTGCACCTATTTCTACCACTACTAACAGAAAACTCTGCACCTCTGTTCTTGTGTACATGGAGAATACATTTTGTAGGAAACAAGACAGGTCATTGACCTTATTTTGCCCATTTGTAAAAAAGTATCCTTATATTCAAGCATTCCATCTACTACCTCAGATACACTACAGTTTGTTACAACAACAGACAGTTTACTGACTATAAAATGTAACATTTAACAAACAAGTCCTATATCAAAGAGTCAACTGACTTTATTCGTAAACTCAGATCCATTACACATGCATAGATTCCTTAAATGATTCCAAAAAACTCTTACAATTTGAAAAGTTCTTCAATTACAACCATTATCCTACATACTGTTATCAACTTTTATATGATATGTCATTTTCTTTCCATAGTTAAGCTGGTTAGAAATTTCACCTTAACAAATCAAAGAATTTTAATTGAAATATAGTATGGGCGTGCCTCGCAGTTAGGAGACCCGGGTTCGCTTCCCGGGTCCACCCTGCATGGAGTTTGCATGTTCTCCCCGTGTCTGCGTGGGTTTCCTCCGGGCGCTCCGGTTTCCTCCCACAGTCCAAAGACATGCAGGTTAGGTGGATTGGTGATTCTAAATTGGCCCTAGTGTGTGCTTGGTGTGTGGGTGTGTTTGTGTGTGTCCTGCGGTGGGTTGGCACCCTGCCCGGGATTGTTTCCTGCCTTGTGCGCTGTGTTGGCTGGGATTGGCTCCAGCAGACCCCCGTGACCCTGTATTCGGATTCAGAGGGTTAGAAAATGGATGGATGGATGGATGGATAATATGGGCGCTCCATGATTTTATTTTTAGTCACATATGACCAATAAAATCTTAGTACATGTCACTTAAAATATATATATATATATATATTTTGTTGTTGTTTTTTGTAGATAATGCTTATTTACAAGAAACACCATTATCGGATTGGCTGGCCCAGCACTGTTTCAGCTGTGGAATGGCCAAATGGGGGAGGCAGCTTGAAGGATGAGGTCTCCAGGACTCTATACAAATACAAATCTTATTATGGGATATATCATCTACTGTTAAATTCTGCTCTGTACTTCTAAAATTTATATATTTTTTTTTTTTATTTCTTACTATATTGAGAAATTGTTCTGTGTACTGTACTGTATTGTATTGACCCCCTTCTTTTGACACCCACTGCACGCCCAACCTACCTGGAAAGGGGTCTCTCTCTGAACTGCCTTTCCCAAGGTTTCTTCCATTTTTCCCTACTAGGTTTTTTTGGGAGTTTTTCCTTGTCTTCTTAGAGAGTCAAGGCTGGGGGGCTGTCAAGAGGCAGGGCCTGTTAAAGCCCATTGCGGCACTTCCTGTGTGATTTTGGGCTATACAAAAATAAACTGTATTGTATTGTATTGTATCGGCATTCTCCCACAGTAGAAATATGACAGACTGGTTGGTTAAAAATCTTGGTTTATGACAGATGTAAGCTTCAATCTATGCCACCTAAATGGAAAAGTTTGAAACATTTTCTGTGTCTTAGTTAAAACCACTGTATTAATGCCCATAATGGTGATATTGTTAATATTAAATGTTTACAACTTGACTACTACATTTATTTAACTGTAGTAATATACAGTAAGAGCAATTTATACATTATTTTTGCACTTGTCCATGTTTCTGTGTTGGCTGGACTGAAGTTGCAGTTTGTAACAGAATCATGGAACACAAAAGCAACATTCACATGCAGTCCTTCCAACATTCAACATCTTTACCCAGCAGATCAACTTGTCACTGTGTCATAGCTTTAGCACATTGTTTTTTCAATTTCCAGATAAATTCAATCTGTTCTGAGGGCTAATATGGGATAAAACTGAAATTAAGAAGATTAACAAAAATGCAGCCACCCAATTGTATATGGGGTATGTATATCTCACAGTCTTGACAGATGAATAATGCACAAATTAATTAATAATATATGTATATAAAAGTTTTCACATATTGTAGCAATGGTCAAACTTACATGAGGAAAGAAAGTCACACACACATTGCCAATTAGTAGCTTACAATGGCTGCTTATTTAAACACTCTCTAGTTCAATAGCTATCAAAGACTGTTTAGTTAACCACTGCTAACCATGACTACTCTACCAGGGTCACTAACCTCTCTTAATGTATATGGCCCAAGAAAAGACCACTATGGTACAGAATGTATCTTGGACAAACAGAACTCACAACCCAGCTCATGCTTATTCACCAACATCTTTGTTTTGTATTCATAAGTTCACTAGTGCTCAGGATCAAAATCATTGCATTTATGCAGTTTCCTGAGGCCCACCACAATCACAAAGTCATCTCCTCTGCAGCTTCCCGTCTGGTCCATGCAGCTATGACTCAGGTGATCCTCCTGATGGCTGTAACCCACAAGAACAACTGCTAGACTTTACATTGTATTATCATAAGTGTGTCCAAAGGGTTTTGTTACGCAGACCCAATGTTGGTGAAGCCTCAAGTCAGTGGTCTTAATGGCATATCTCTCCTTCTGATCTAATCTCTCCTATATAAACGACTGCGAGCAGAAGACTAGCCACACATATTTCATTGTACAGTGGATACAAATGACCCAAGAGGTGAAATGGAAACTAATCCCAACAAACAGTGAGAGGACTAAGTTGATTTGCTGGAACTTCTACATTTCAGAATTGATGGAATACCTGTTCTACAAAACCATTAAAAAGTCACTAGTGTTAAATATTTGAACATTCACTCCAAAGCATGTTTTTTAAAATTGAGCTCAGCTGGCAGAAGGCACTTTACATACATGATGTTTTCATAATCTTTTCCTTAACTTATTGTCTCAGAGTTTACATTTACAAAACCTCATATTCAATGCGATCATGAACAGAATTAAAATGACCAGATTTTAGGATCAAACCAATAAAACTGTAAATTGTGTGAAGCAGTAAAAGGTCTGGCTGAATAATTGCAAATGACACCCTGAAAAAGTATTTATCTGAACCCACGAGAAAAACAGAATTAGAAAAAGCATTAGACTATCAATTTCCACATATGCCTTTTGCAGTCAGACCCAGATGGGCACCACTAAAGATAACATTTACTCTATGACAGATCATAAAGAAGAGAACAAAGAGCTATCTATCATCTAATTTGGAGACACATTTCCAAGTGGTGAGGGATGAGAAAGTAACAATAAAGACAATATGAAAGAAGTAAATGATCTATGAAGCACATTTGAAAAGGAACAGAATACGCAATGGTATAGGTAATCAAAAATCACGGTGCAGTCACTTTGTAAAAACATTTGATGAAACAAAACTAATTTGATTAAACCATGATTAAAAAGTGCTATGAGTCAGCCAGTGAAGTCCTTAAAGAAAGGAGAAAATAAATTACAGAAAAAAATTACAGAAATAATAATTAGATAAATTAGAGAAAATAAATTACAGGATCAATTATTGTGCATTATATGTCTCAATTACACTTACAGACAAACAGATAAAAAAGGCACAAACCAATGAACATTTTACTGCACTGTACTGCACCTTACTATGGAATGATACATTGACATGGGATGTAACTAATTACTCTGTAATCCTCCATAAGTCCAAAAGTTAAATAAATCTAACCTAATTTGATCTGATTTTGCCATTATATTTTAAACAAAAAACATATATAACATACAGAATCCATATAAGGGTATAAACATACCCTTATAGTTTATATATCAGTAAAGATAATTTGAGCTAGGTGCTTCTAATGAGTACTTCATTAAATGATTAGTCAGTGCTACCAACTCAGTAAAAAAGCAGAAGGTTTATCTGTTTATTGTGGAGCATTCAGGTTTAGGTTAACAAACTCAAAATATATCTACTGGGAAAGGTTATAAGGCTGTTCGTAAACAATTTGAAGTCCGTGATTCTTTAGTGAGAAGGCTTAAGTTAGAGTGCCACGTCAAGAGGTCTGAGAGAGAAAGAAAGTACCAGAGAAGTATATGAGGGTTGTCCACTATATGTATGAGGGAGTGGGGACTTGAATTAAAAGCAGTGTTGGGGTAACCGACAAGATACCAGTTAGAGGAGATCTGCACCAAGGGTCTTCTTTAAGTCCTTAACTCTTTAATCTGGTTATGGATGTATTGAATTATAGGATAAAAGACCAGTCCCCTTGGTTCATGGTTTTTGCTGATGAAATTGTGTGTGTATCACCAGAAAAGAGGAAGTGGAAAGGAAGTTGGAAAAATGGAGAAGGTTTTGGAAGATAGGGGACAGAAGATAAATAGGAAGAAGACAGAATATATGAGGTTTAATGATGATCATTAGTCAGAAGTTAGCCTGCTGGGAGAGCTATTGAAAAGAATAAATATTTAGGATCAGTGGTAGTCCAAGATGGAAAATTAGATGCAGAGATAACCCATAGAGTGCAGTGTGCATGGAACAACTGGAGGAAGGTATCAGGAGTTTTGTGTGATTGAAGGAACATTACAGGTAAGGTTTTTAAAACAGTGGTAAGACCAGCAATGTTGATTTGCGGAGCAGAGACATGGACAGTAAAGGGAACACAGGAGAAAAAGTTAAATATGGTAGAAATGAGAAGGTTGTAATGTGTGGAGTCACAAAAACGGACAGAATGAGAAATGAGACCATCAGCAGTATAGAAAAAGTGGGAGAGAAAACTAAGAAAATAAAGAAAAGTAGATTGAAGTGGTATGGGCATGTGATTAGGAGAGACAATGAATATGTTGGCAAAAAAGTACAGGAGAAGAGAAAGCAGGGGAGGCCAAAAAGGAGGTGGATGGGTGAAGTAAAAGAAGATCCGAAGGAAAAGGGTTTGACTGAGGAGGAGGTACAGGACTGAGTGGCAAAGGTGATCAAACACAACGAACCCTCATAGGAAAAGAAAACGAGCCAAGAGAAGAAGAATTCTTTAGTGAGAAAGATTATTTATGGAAAACATTCAAAAACGGTTGTCAATTTTCCCAAGAGAGGACATTCACAAAAAAGTACGATGTCATGATGTTAACATACTGAAAAGAACCCAAAAGATACTGTGCATCCTGTGATCTTCATGACTAGTTCAACATAGAAAAATTTATAGTTAATACATTTCAATGCAAAATGACTGAACAAGTATGGCCTACAGAAAGAGATAGCCAGGGAAAGCTCCTTCTCTCCAAAAAGGACATGGTAGGACAACTTAGGTTAGCAAACCTACATATGCATGAATGGCATAGCTGACGATTTTCCTGAGCTGTGTGACACAGATTGGCTTTGTGATTTAGCTTTTGCTGTGAACATACTGACACACATGAATGAGCTGAACATGAAGCTACAAGGGAAAGACCAGTTTGTGCATGAAATGTGCACAAACATCAGAGCCTTCAAAACCAAGCTAGCTTTATTCTCAAAGCAAATGTCAAACAACTCATTTGCTCATTTCCCCACACTGGCTACGCTGAAAAAGGCCTCTCGACTTGTGAAAAAAATACAGGAAATCACTGGACGACCTGCATGGAGAATTGTGCCATCGGTCCTCTGAATTTGTAAAAATTTACAAGTCACTTCAGCTGGCATCATGTCCCTTCACACAAGACCCTGAAACGGCGCCACAGGAGTTGCAGTTGTTAGAATTACAACACTAGAATTACCAGAGTCTACGAAAAAACTCGTAGATCCAGCCCACCTTAAAACCGTTCTCACCTCTCTGCCAGCGTCTTTTGTCTTCTAAATGTGACGAGCAGATAAGCAGCCGGCTATTCCATCCCCCACCGTCGCAGAACGTTCACTAAGTTTTCCCAGCTCATGCCTTGTTTGATTATCTGGGAGTGACTGAACTGCTGGAGTTTTAGAGTGGAAATAATAGATCGTTATTTGGAACACATGCATTTCATGTGTGAGCCGTTTCTACAGTAATCTGTGTAAACACATTGTTAAAACAGGAACTTTTTCATATTTTAGTAATAAATGTTACAAAATGTAGGCATAAACTATATAATGTGTGAAGCCTGAAGTCCAAAGATCAAATAAACACTTTCACAAAAGATTCAAGAATACTACAACACTCTCTGTGGCGTAATGCTAAGATTTGCTGACTCAGAGCGCAACAACCCTGCCGTACCTCCGAGACCTGAGTTCAATTCTCCGCTGGGGAGAAAGTGTAATTCTTTTTTTCTTTTTAACCTCAAACGGACATAAAATTTATAAATTGGTATGCATTGTAAATCGTTAAGTTTAAAATGTCAATCGTGGTTATTTCTGTTGATTAATTCATGCTTTTTACTTTGAGTCAGAACAGGAGCTTATTCAACGTATTCAGCTTCTGATGTGACTCACACCCGATCTGACACTGTTCGTTTTCAAATAATATTGCATTACTTCGATGATGTTTTCTGATTGGTACTATTCGCGTCATAAAATGATTTCTTCAAAACGTCACATATATTTGTCTCTTTCTTTTTTTAAAATGTGCATTGATCACCACCACTATGTTGTAGCACACAGCAACTGGCCACCTGCATGTTCTTGCGCACACTGAATAAGCGCACTGAATAAGACAGTGTTAACAGTTAACAGTTCATAAACGCGCAAGGATCGTCTTTCCTACATTTACAATGAGTGTACCTGTTACAATGTATACACTTCTGTCTATGCTGTGGTTTCTATTACACACCTGAAAGAAAGAGACAATATATGTGAAAACATCCTTGCACTAATGTAATATTATTTGAAAACGAACAGCGTCAGATCGGGTGTGAATTTATGCTGGAACTGGAAATTCTCTGATGTGGAATCAGTTCTGTATGGTTGTGGGCGTGGGTGTGAGTGGTGGACATAACTGGGAATTACTCTGAATGTGAGTGGTGTTTTGAGATAATGAATAGAGCTGCAAATTACAGGGAATTTTCGGATGTGGAATTCTCTGATGTGGTGAGATAAAACCTGACACACAAACATAGGTGAGTCAGTTGTGCTTGATTATTATTATGAGCAAACAGGCACCGCAATGGCCACAGCTCTGTCACGAAAGAGGAGGTTGTCCCCTTCGGAGGCTTTGGCTCTGCTGCAAGAAATGGATGATTGTGACTCAGACGGTGGTGAGGAACTTATTTTTGATATCGAGGAAGATGACGAGACAGACACAGAAGAGAGCCCAGATGAGGATTCTATATCAGAGAAAGACAACAGAAGCCCTCCCCGCAAGAAACGTCCAGTCCAACATAAGAACAGCGCAGCTGCACCAGGCATAAAGGCAAAAGATGGCACCATTTGAATACAAAAATAAACATGTAATGCCATGAAAAGTGCACGCAGACACTTCAGTTTGCAAGCATTGGTACGAGAATGCAGTCACAAGTACACTGCAGAGCTATAGCGCGTCTTTATGTGAAAACAGCAGTTTCAAATGGGTAATGATCCTGAACGCAACTGAGAGAATGAAAAGTATATAAAAAAAAAACAAAGCTAACCTTTACAAGCATCATAAATTATACCGGCTGTTACAGACTGAAATCAAATGTATGTTTTTATTCTAAAATAGTAAGAATAAGAGCAGCTCACTTCTCAAAAGGGAGTCGTGCAGGATCAAACTCGTGACCTTTTGATTGCCACGGTGGCAGTCATAGTAAATGCGTGTCAATGTCGCACGCTAAGGCGGCTTTTTTCTGCAGTTATATTTCTGAATAAAAGTGCACTTGTTCTGTTATATTTGTACCTTTTGTGAAAGTGTTTCTTTTATATTTGGACTTCAGGCTTCATACATTATATAGTTTATGCCTACATTTTGTCATTTACTACTAGAATATGAAAAACGTTTTAAAAATGTGTTTACACAGATTACTGTAGAAGCGGAACACACATGAAATGCGTGTGTTCCAAATAACGATCTTTTATTTCCACTCTAAAACTCCAGCAGTTCAGTCACTCCCAGATAATCAAACAAGGCATGAGCTGGGAAAACTTAGTGAACGTTCTAAGTTGGTGGGGGGATGAAATAGCTGGTTGCTTGCAGCTTGTCTTTATCTGCACATTTAGAAGACAAAAGACGCTGGCGGAGAGGTGCAAACGGATTTAAGAAGCGATTTAAGGTGGAACGGATCTATTAGTTTTTTTGTAAGCTCTGGTAATTCTAGTGTTAAAGGAGAAGTTCAACTCTCTTAAACTGGATGAGTTTTATGCTTCAATAAGCGCAGCCAAATTTCTAAACATCCAGAAGATGGCACAGAGGATGCTGGTGTTGTTTGACTCTACGTATGTGTGTGAACAGACTTTTAGTGTGATGAACACCAACAAAGCACCCCGCAGATCCCAGTGGAGTGATGAACACCTCAGATCTGTTCTGAGAATTGCCACAACAAAACTAACACCAGACTTTGATGCACTGGCAAAAAAGGGTGATCAACAACACTGTTCCCACTAAAAGTAAATGTAAATATTAACACTGTAATGCCTTTTTTTATGTTTATGTTTGATATGTATGCATCTAGTGCTGGCCCGACCCATCTGTCAAATTTTAAAAGTCAATGTGGCCCCTGAGCCAAAAGGTTTGCCCACCCCTGTTCTAGAGGGTGGTGTTCTCTTACATTTTATAAAATAAAAAAAATCAGTTTAATTTGGATTCCCACATTTGATTTATCTTTCTCAGTTTACTTATGGCCACTCTTAAGTAGATTCTCTTGTTCTCTGTCCTAATTTCCAAGATTTATGAAGCATCCATTGTATGCCCCAAATGACCACCATCATTTGGGCCCTCTTGTTTACTATTTTAATGACCACTTTCCCTTTAGGCTTCTGGTTCTGTGTCATAATGGCCATCCTATCTCTCCATCAGTGATGGACTGATCAACATATTTTTTAACATGAGATCAAATTAAAAAAATATATATTTGGCTGGCCAGAGTCTTAATTCAGATTTGTCCTAAATAAAATAACAAATGTGATATTGGTTTTCATGGGCTACCCTATTATTTGCTGCCACAAACACAAACTTCAGCGCCAGAGGGTTCCTCTCCTGAGGAGTAGAATCAGGTCTGCCACCAACTTTTACTTTTTGGGAAACTGAAACTAAGCTAGGATCTCATATAGGGTAAATCCAACTTCTAGAATCCCATGTTAAAGTTGTATCAATACAGAAACTGCTCCTTTCATCTTTATTATTCCCCATCAACAAAGTAATGTTGATCTGTATTGTTACCTGCAGGTTAATGTTCACGTACCAGGACTGACTTTGTCATTAAATTTAAAGGAATTTGCCTCAATACTAAACCAGTCCAAAGGTCTGTCCATTTGCTTTGTGAAAACTAGACACGGGGTTGACCTTGTCCTACCGATGACACTCCACTCCCCGGATAGAAGCAGGTAATACAAAATGTCAAACTTCACCTGAGCTCTAGCAATGCCACTGCTTGTGAAATATGGAAACCAATTTGAAATACTACTTTATATAGAATGTTTCTAAATATTTTATTTCATAAAGTATCCACTGTTTGTTATATAATTAAAAACATATTGCATTTAGAAATCTCGCCATCTTTGTTACGAACTGGAAAACTCATTTTAACACTTTTTTTCTCTCTCAGTTCATACGACTTCAGTATTTTGAAACCTGAAATTTCAAGCTTTACTTTCATGTATGTGTTTTAATTTTACTTCCTTTCCAGATAAAGATTTTAATTTTGTTTTGCATTTAATTTCAAGGGCTCCCCACCGCTACTTTAGAATCTCTGAAGATGGATAATGGGCTGCTAAAGAACCACATCCCAGGTGATACCACGGATCCACATCACAAAGACTCCCTTTTAAATGCCAGCACAGAACCAGTAAGCCTTTGTATTGGGTTACAGATTTTGTGAGCAAGTGCAGTTTATGTTCTGGCATTTTGGTTTACTATTCATAGTTTTCTTTCTCAACATGATTTACTGTCGTAGCGCTTTGGCTCCTCTACTCTAATAAATGACTATTTGAAATACAAGTTTGTCTATGATACTGGTTCAGGCCTCTGGTTTTCATACCAAATCACAGTCTTTTGACAAACCCATTTAGTCTTTTTATTTTCTTTACCAAAAGACTGGTCTCCTGGTGTGTTGGGATTACATCTTAGCAATTGTGCTCTGTCTCTTTTTGTCAGCAGATAATTCAATGGAGCTGCTTCGGGCTTTCAACACTAGCATAACAATCTTTTATTGATAACTCTATCTGTATATAATTCGGTATATGTAAACAGTGAAAGATTATCTTGATAGCACGTCTGCTCCTTAGGATGCTTCCAATCCTTCTTCAAACCCTTACCATTGCTACATGGAGTTAGACAGGTTTAGCTCAATAAGTGATAAGTGGCTCTATGTGATTGTTTCTGTCAATGCTCCATTGGAGGACTATGGATTGCATTTATCATTATAAATGAAAATGGAAAAAAGTTCACATTCCATTTTTATTGCTCTATATCACTGATTTAGTAGCATTACATGACATTTCAGCAAAAAAGGTAATTCAATGCACTTGCCTTACTAATGTAGCTAATGCAGTAACTAACCAATTTTAGTATCTCATTCTGCTGGCATGTCAATTACCTGATCTGAAAGTTTTTTAGATGCCTACTACTCTTTCCATAAGCAGATATTCTGAGGCATCAAATACAGCCAGCTTCATGCTCACCATGAACCACTCCCTCCCTAGAGAAGAAGTCGCACAATGTTGGCTGGACACCACTTGGTGCCTATATGACACCGTGTCTCAGCTCAAAGACACCTTTACTATACCAACAACCATGGGGTTTAACTCCATGCAATGAATCCTAACCTGTTGAAATGTCCTGTTAATTTGCTCTTGTTTCCTATTGGTTTCTTAGTCATATACCTTTTCTACTAGTTGCTATGAAAACAGAATGACTGCTTCTATATAAAGGCATTTTCTTTAAAGAAAGTACTTAGTATAGACACAAATGTAACTGATGGCTGCTGAGATTTCATTACAGCTAGGCTTGTAAATGGAAGTGTGCAGCATAAAAATTAATCGAACTAAACTGAATTAATGACTCCTGTACTTTTTTTACTTTGGCAGAAGCACACTTATGCACTTCTTCTCTAATTTCATTTATGAAAACCAATTATAACTATATCATTATTACTTGGAATAGATAAAAACTGTCTTATTTCAATCTTCTGCTTCTTTCTTCAAATTGCATGTCTCCTGATCATTGCTTGCAGCTAATACAACCCACCCATCCATCCATTATGGAACCCACTTAATCAGTTCAGTGTCACAGACTAATTAATATTAGTTATTTCAACAGATTTCCAGAATTCTTGTGTGTGAACCTAACATTTTACTTTATATTTTGATCTTCCTAATGCATTAAAAATGTTTTTTTTTCTAAATCTCTGTACCTGGAGATCAGCACAGACTATGAGTTGAAATAGTTTAAAGTATCCACCATTCTTAGCAATGAACTGCTATCAGAT